>NC_064435.1:61396633-61574133 GCF_023343835.1 Lagopus muta | reverse complement strand
TGCAGAACTGCATGCTAATTAGCCAGATTTGAAAGACTAGGATTGCACGAATGGATTTAAAAAAAAAAAAATTCTAATTTTTTAAAAAATAAAAGCATAAAACGAATAGATGCTTAAGGGAGATTCCCTTATTGTCTTGCCTTACTTTTGTCTGTGCACCATTCACATATACCAATATCTTTAATGTGTTTTCCCCATGAAAGTACTACTCTTGGCATCAAGATAGCATATAAGAATGAGCAATCTCATAACGTCTTACAAAATCTGCCTGTTTCCATAAGCGGTCTCAGAACAACCTTAGGAACTCTTTGCAGTGTGCACAAGCATTTTACATGTAAGTGCTTATAGAACTTGCTATCTTAGGCTTAAAGGAGTTAAGAAGCATGTGTATTTCTTTAGATTTATTACAACTCATAGACATGAAAAAACAGGACTGTAAATCCTCTTACACAATTAGAGTAGAGAAAGGTCAGCTGATTTCCTATGACTGAAGTCATTATATTCCTGCACTAACGTATATCTGAAACCGTCTTTATAAAACTTGGCTTCTGTGGTTCTTGATTGAGTCTTGTGGTCTTCCTTACACACCACTTCCCCTAACTTCTCCCTCTTCTATTCTCAGTTGTGACAAAGAAAGGCCTAATGGTCTGAAGTATCTCCTAAGCCTTTAACAGAGGAATCAGCTCTCCTTCTTCCCAAAAATAATAGCTTGCTCCCTTTCTTTCCCATAACCTTATTTTTCTTCTGAGGATGCTACTTTATATATTGCCTCAATAAGGTGTCATTTTATGAAGGATGTTTTGAACAGAGTGCTGAAGGAACTGTCCTATTTAGGTTAGGTAAAAACGATTATTAAAACAATCCTATTATTTTATTTATTTTTTTCTCCCATATTCATCTTTGTCTAATACTTTTAAATTTCCTTACTCCGATGGTAAATCCATGAGGTGGAATTTCATTCTTGATCCAGTCCAAGGCTTCTGAAAACAATACGATGAAGACTCCACTAACCAGTTGGGAACTCACCTTTTAGAAGGAGGCTTTTCTACTACAAGTTATAGTAGCACTAGAGTCTTAGTATTATCATTTCCCATAGGAATTAATCCCTCCATTGCTTTTTGTAGCAGTTTGCATGAATTCGGTCTAGGTGACAACAGCGTTAATTTTCAGGCCAATACATATGATCTTAATTTAACACTGTAGGATAAGGGAATAGCCTAGTTATAAGAATAAGGAAATTACTTCACCAACAGCAACCTATCAATCACTGGGAAAGTTGAGAATGTGTGGAAACTCTTCAAAATTTTGGAAATATCTAAATAATTTATCAGGATGGTATCTCTGATAAAAGCAGATTTTATTCACAATTGCAGTGGTGGGTGTCCTGCAAGCAAGAGTGTGCCTGCAGAGATAGTGTTACATCTTTTATGTCCTGTTACCTGATGCTTATCTTTCCATATCCTGATTCCTCATTGATTGAGTAACTCAGGTTCACAAATCTTCCCAACTCTCAACTAAGCATACGGACACTGACTAAACATAAATTGTTAATTACATAACCTGTAACATTTGCTCACTCAACACTCAGACATTATTTCTGGACATCTGCTCATCCTTGGATAGAGATAAGTTGGGAAGGAAGATAGAGGGCAGTATCCTCATTCCTGCCTGTTGCACCCCAACTTAACCACAGAGTGAGACAATCCAGCTTTATGAGGAGGCCCTGGCTTCTTTGATGTTTGATTAGTCTGTTCTTACTTTTGCTGAGGATCTCTTATCCAAACAGAATAGTCGTACAGCATGTTTTCTAGTCCGTAATACTATACCCATACTATTCATGACTATTACAGTTTTACCAGTGAGAATTAATCATAAAAATCAACAACTATATTTCTAAAATATGTTACTGAAATATCTGATATTCCTACTTTTGCAAACTAGCTATTTCTAATAGCAAGTTACAAAATACATTGTGCTCTACTTCTTTAGATCAATTTTTGATATCTAACTCAAAAACATTCCATTTCTACAGAGAGGTTTTGTCTATGAACACAAGCAGTGAGAGCTGTTTTTCATCCAATGTGTGTAACAAGGCAATCAAGAATCAAATGTTCTCTGTGCAGCCTGTACATTGCAATGAAGAGGGTCATTTGAGGAGAAGGTATGAAGGAGCACAGGGGAGAAAGCATGCAGAGTTCAGGGCACTGCACCATGATTGGGACCATCTCTTTGACCTCTGGAGACATCTGAAAGTAAACATGGGTGCTCATAGCTAAAGGTAATGCCTAGCAGTGACTTTCAGTGGCTGGAACTAACCACTAATCTCAAGTACTATGTTGTACAGTGGGAAATGGTGTAGTTCATACTATCGCATATATCTATGACTAAAAACTTTCAGTAGCCAAAACCAACTAGTCTCTGCACCATCATTCTAATTTATACAGTCTCATTTATGTATAATTTTGTACAATTTTCCACCAGGTAGTCACTATATTCAAAGAAGTTTGATATCATACCATATATTTAATGTTGGTATGATTTCCTGAAGAGAACTAAGGGCGATATACAGTCTTGACCCCAGGAATAGAAGATTTAAAAGAAATTAAGAGACAAAAACTAAATATCCACTCACATTGAGTAGGATAAAGCAAGAAACATGAAATCAGATCACATAGGGTAAGGAAGTAGAACCAGAAACAGTATGCCCTTTTTCCCAATTATTGTTGGTATGACATATCTTGAACCACATTGAAAAGATGAAGAAGCAGAACATATTGATGAGCAATGATGCACCAACTTTAAAACTTCCCATCTTCTTCATCCTCCAAAGTGTTCTTCCGCTTAACATTCTCTCCTTCGAAGTCAGTTAGAAGATTATACTACATTTCATATAAATTATTTGTTCATGTAGTTTCATACAGATATCTTGTTCTACCTTTCCAGTTTTGTTCTGGAAAAGTCAAAATCTGCTGTGTTGAATAATCCAGTGATTATTACAGTATTGGCCTATCTCAAAACCTACAGAAATAGAACTCTGGTTTAGCTCTGAAAATTTTAGACAATACCTTTAATGTTTCAGACATTCTCAGCATGTCTTAAAAAAACCCCTTATCAAAGAATGTGTTTTCATATATTTCCATCCTTATTGGATTTGTACTTTGCAAATGGTTATAGTACAATATGCCACTTACACAACAAATTATTTACACATGCTAATTAAAAGCAATTAATGTGTCCGTTCCCTTATAGGCAACATTCTAACTCCTCCAAACTTCAATATAAATCTAAAATTTTAAAAAAGAAAGTTTGCTGCAATATTTAAAAGAAACAGAAGCATACAGATTTCGAATTTTTATTGTTCATTCCTCTAATGAGAACAAGTTGAAAAGTTACTGCATATGTATAAAGAATAGTGATTTTTTTTTTTAATGCTATAAGTGAAAAGATGTGACCCATCCTTTATAAACTGGTAATAAAGATAAAATACATGATATACAGTCAACAAGAAAAAATGTCTTGTTTATGTTTAACTTGAGACAAGAACATCTTTAATTGCTTCTAGAGATTAAGTTCATCCCTTTCTGTTCAATCACTTCTTATGTATTTACGATTTTTAAAAGTGGAAAGAAAAATTGTTTCTGCCATACAAGATATACTTAACAAATATTATTTAGTTACATAGAACTCAGCTAAGATTACTTGTTTAACTCATTAGTGCTTCATTCTATCTATTTAAAATAGAAAACCACTGATTTTCTGCCTTCAGCTGAACTGGCAGCAGAGAAGTTGAAAACATGAACTTTGCCTTTATGTTGTCTATTAAATTCCTGTATATCAACTGACTGCACAATTTTCTCATTAATAATCACAGGCTAGTCAAAGCTCTATCTACTCCAAAAAAGATTCTTCTTGACTACATGAGTTAGCTGGGGACCTTTGACTGGCTTTCATTTAAAATTTCAGGTAGTGGCTACAAGGGTGCTTTTTAAATACACTTCGTGGCCCTCTTCAAGGAGATGTTTTCTGGCAATCAGTTGGGAATATTTATTTACTAAAATTCCTGGAACATGGTGGGCATGAAAACACAGCATTAAATGTAGAAACTTTAATTTTCATCTCATTAAGAAGACCCTGAATTGCATGGTAATTATATAAAATAAAAGAAAGATTACATAGTCACAGTAACTCAGAAAGACTGCTATATTTATAAAAATAGATTATTTATTTCACATTTAAGACTTAAACATTTACTGGTAAAAAAGTTTAAGAAATGTCTTTCCTAAATAAATTAAAAAAAAAAAAAAAACATAAAAAAAAGAAGATAAAGTAAATTTTTACTTCTTTATACACATATTAAAGAAAAATAATGTACAAAGATGTTCTCTTCTCCCTAAAGTTTTGTAGAGCCACAGCCACAGATTCCTTTTTAATGACAGGTGATGATATTCAGGAAATACAATGCTTCCTCCCAAATAGGAGATCCCAAACGTAGTGAACAGTAGACACTTAAAAAGGCATTTGTTTTTTTCTGGTGTTATCTTTCCATCTTGCTATCCACTGTGATTGCTCAAATATGTTGGATATTCCTCAAGGCAAACACTAACATCTGCTCCTGAAATCCTTTTCCAAGAAGAGATATTACAGATTTCAGTGCAGATGATCTTCAGGGAATAACTTCACACTTGGGGCCAGGATGAAGTTAGATAATTTAGGGCATGATCTACAATGTGTGGAAATCCAGAAGAAATTGAGTAAGGTTCACCAGTGTTTTGCAACTGGCCTTGTCTTGCATTGTTCAGAGTAACAAGAGTTTTTACTGCTGACTTTAATCAGAGCAACATCTGGGCTAGATCTAGGCACAAATTTAAACCTGTATGGGATTTCTCTCACACACAAAAGAACCTCTCCTGGTTTCAGTGGGAAAATGTATACGATAAAGACAAGAAGAGCTGGCCTTTAGAAGACAAAGAACAGAATTTTAAAACTTAAAATCAATATTTTCAAAGAGAAAGCATGATTTCCCCCCCTTTCTTTTTCCTTTTAAAATCTCACCTAAATGTGAATTTATGTGTGGAAATAATTTCCATTTGAGGAGATCGACACTGTATCAGCAGAAATGGCTGACCTTTTTTATTTCCTTTTTCTCATTCCACTACAATTGAGCCTGAATTTCTTATGCTCAGGATAGAGTCAACTGCTGCACTGTTGCTTCTTCTCTTTGCACTGAACACTTTTTCACTGCTTTTATGTTGTCAGACAAGTTAAAAAGAAGGACTCAATCGATTATAAACAAAGTTAGCAGCAAAGATGAGTAAGGATGAGAACTTCTGTTTATTATATGTACAATGGAAGTGCCAGGTGCTGTATTTTACATCCCTTTTTATTTCCTAGTGGATGGGCATTACTCAGCTCCCCTAAATAGATAATGCAATACGTGTGACATGCTGATTGCTGTCATTTAAAAGGTAGGTTATTTAACTGTTAACCATGCATATGTCCCTAAAAAGTTCTGTCTCTCAAATAACCCAATAAGCACAGGTATTTATCAAACTACTTTTAAACTTCTAGCCCTGTAATATCCTTTTCATACAAATGTGGACATGCCAATGTCCATATTTAAAAACTCACTTAATAGTTTATATGCTATTACCTCTTCTTATTCCTTATCACTTCAAGACTGGAAATCCATCTGCAACCAAAATGTAGCTTGTTTTTATGATTTCATACTCTTTAGTGGCATTTACGGGATATATAATTCACCTGATGATGCTGGTTATAATTTGTGCTTCTAAGATCCAAGAACAGCACATGCTGATGAGAGATTCTAACTTTCTAATGCAAAGAATTATTTAAATGTAATAATGACTCAATGTTAAATCAGTCACCATTTTGCTCATATTTTGTTTCTAGTATTATTTTGAGAAGTCTTTGACATACTGTCATCTGTCATTTTGTTTGCTGGTAAAACTAGTAAAAATGTATACCAATAACAATAAATATAACAATAAATACAGTTCATTTATTAAACAACAAAAAAAAGGAGTTAATGTGAGAGCACTGCATATGCATATGCTTGAGTTAGTTAAACAGATGGTTACCTGTTTCATCACAAGTTGGTGTTTGACAATAAGTGCTGGTTTAAGTTGTGTGAAGTTGTTGCTGGTGATAATATCCCAGGGGAGAGTGACTGTCATAAATTTCCAGTAGAGGACAATAGCCATGAAGGTTCGTATCTCTCCAAGTGATCCAGACTTCTGGGAAGGCTGCAGAGTGGAACCACAGTATAAGGTTTTGTTCAACTCTCTCTATACTTGAGCAGTATAGAGTAAGATGAGTCTGGAAGTCAGCAGGATCAAGCTCTACATCTTGTGATACTAGTTATTCAACTTTTTCTCCATGTCTACCTTCTATGTGAAGTACAGCTACAATTCTCGCCAATTCTAAGGCTGTAAATGAAATATAGAACAGTAGAATTTTAGCCACTTAAAACACATCAAGGGAATAAACCATCTTCTCACTCTGTGGCGAAAGATTGTTTTGTCTTGTCTAATGAAAGAGGTGTATTACGATTGGCTTGAACCCACTTCCCTTTTGAAACAGTTTGTCTCCTCTGAAGGAAGCCAAATTACATTGGACATTGCTTCTTACTTGTAGCCATTTTGTGAGAGGCGGATGATACTCTATGTATATGAAAAGATCTGAGAGTTTTTGAAAGAAAATCATCTTTTTCAAGTCTTTCAGAAACATTTAGTGTTATTAGAAAAATATTTTCCTTGTGTGCAAGAACATGGATATAAAACTTAAATGGGTGTTACCTAAATCTTATGAATTTATTTACATAGATTTTTTAAAACAAAGTGAGACAAAGTCTAATTCATTTTAGTGGAAACCTTCACAAATATTCTGAAAGGAATGGTCTTGATCTGAAAAATAAAAAATCACTCTCTTACAAAAATAAAGTTTTCAAAAATTTCACACGCAGCATTATAAGCCCCACTAGTATCATAGATAAGATGTTAAGCTCACACTTGGTTCTTCTTTCTTTCCCTATTCCAACTACATAAAGATACACAAACACAGGCACAGAGTCACTGTACTGTTACCCCCACATTCAATAAATTTTTCCCAGTACCAGAATGCAAGAATCACACAACAAACATGATCATGCTCTTTTCTCATGAAACACTTATGGCAAGGCACATCAGAAAATAAATACAGATAGCTAGGAAAATATCTGCAAACTAAGAGCGTGTACCACTTACTCTTATTAGGTAAGGAGCAAACTGTAAAAAAAAAAAGTGTAGAAATCTCCCACACAGATTTGGAAAAACCTCTTATTGGCTGGTAAACAAATTGAATGCCACTAAACTAATCCAATGCCACATATGCTGATGACTCTGCACTTTGCAGAGACTTTGCTGAAGGAGAAATATACTATGACTTTTTTTCATGGTATTTGGCTGTAGCTTCCATGTATAGGGCAGTGACATAATGTTTTAGTATTGTTAGTTGTTCAGACTGTGATGAAATTAGGAAAATCTTTGGTGTGTGCTACTATTTTCTTCTAATAGCCTTATAATGCAGTGTGATTAAATGTACTTCTTATTTAAAACATAGCTTTGTTCTTTTTAATGTAGTTTGAAATTACTTTTATCATAAAAATAATCTTTAATGTTTTGAAATATCTGTTCATTCCTAAAAGCCTTTGCAAGTAAATGGTTTTTTTTGTTTGTTTTGTTTTGTTTTTTAAAGCATTCAAAATGAAAGTCTTAAGAAAATACATGTTGGAATTGAAATAACAGCAAAGTGTAAAAAGTTACAAAATACATCAAACCATGCAAGTGAATAATTTCATCTAGGACTGCACACTTTTATGACCTGTTCAATCACTTCTGATTATCACAGTTTCCACCTTTTTTTTCCTCAAGACCGGTGATACAAAAGAGTGCTCCACTCAGTCCTGGACTTGGGTGCTCGCAGCAAGCAGTGTATGACAGGCCACTCTCAGCTGCTCCTGGTCCCCAATAATTAGCCTGCTATGGCAGCTACCTCTTGTGGTTTTGCCTGTGAGAGACATTTGACACTGCAGACATCAGAGGGATTTTTCAGGAGGCTCTTGTGGCGTCCGAATGGCTCTTAATTAACCACTTAGGTATCCTCGTTCACTCTCCTGCTTGGCACTTTCCAAATGGTAAGGGTTGCACTGTGGATCTAAACACCGGGGAAGCATGCTATCAAAAGATCTTGTAAATGAAGGCTTGTGTAAATTATTTTTAATGATTCCCTCCTGGCACATCATTATGTTTGTAGTTACACACAGGCACTTCAGAGATGGCTCGTCTTCCGTAAGGTCAGCTGCAGGACCACCATAACTAGCTGCAGTCAGTAAATGGCTTATTAATTAGCACAGTGATTTTACATTGCTAAGAGCTCTGATGTATGGAGCTGGAATTGTAATTGTGTAGGATCGAAATAATAAGCCATCTCAGGGCTCCTTATGCAAATTGCCATATTATAAAATCATTACCTATCTAAACACTGAGTTTTAATAAGAATTACAATGATGAATTTTATGATAATTGACACTCAAATTTTAATCTCCTGGATTTTTATCATTTTGGTGGTTAAAGTGTGTTTCTAATTAAATGTTGCTTAAAATGCAAAGGATTGTTTAACAATTCTATTCAATTCTTCTAGTTCAAATCAGGTTATTCTCTTTGGTCATAGAAGATAGGCCTTCTTAGTAATAGGGATATGACATTATGTATTACTTGTAGAGTAAGATGTTTAATCTTCCTTTTTTTAAACAATTATGATATTGATGGCACTATTGTCAACTGTGAGATACAGTCTACTGCAAGTCAATGGGTCTGGCTACCATAATAAAGATGACTCAAAATAAAAAACCTAGGGAAGATTTTGAATACTTCTTACATTTAATAGATTTTTCCTTCTTTATTTAGCATTCCAAATGGTTTGAACAGAACTTGAATAGCTTACTTTTAGAACTGCATGATAAGTTAACAAAATTCATACCACAGTTTACTATTATAGCATAGTGCAAAATCAGATCATTAAAATTTCACAACTGTATTTGCAGTCTGATTTTATTTACATATGACAATGGTTGTTTATCTTTCAACATTTTTTCTTCTGTGCAAATAAATGCTTTGAAATGGATGCAAATTAAGAACACACTGAACATACCTCATTCCAGCATCCACCATAAGATCTTGCAATGCTCAGAAACTCTCTTAACAGCAAACTACACACATTAAGCATACATGGTAACACAATGAAGTGAAAGTTGTCAGAATTGAGAATGTTTAATCCTGCAAGCCAATCATTCCAATATAGAAAGAAGAACGTCTTTGGAAAAAAAAAAAAAAAAGCTTACGTCAAATGAAAAGCAAAAGATTAGTTAAAGAATAGTTGTATCAACTCATGTGAGAAGTCCAATGTATATATGGCAATGTTTTAGTAGGGGGGAGAAGCAAGGTTGGATTCCGTGATCAGAGTCTAGAAGTCGCCCCATGTCATATCAGAGCCAGCTCCAGCTGCTCCAACAGGGATCTACTGCTGCCAGAGCAATAATGGGTGTATCTTTGGGAGAGCAGATTCAAGATAGATAAGGAAAATCTGAGAGAGAAGTTAGAAAACATGTGAGTAATGGCCCTGTGGATACCAAGGTCAATGCAGAAGAAGAGTAGGAGGTGCTCCCGGTAAGGAACAGAAGCTCCCTGCAGCTGAGGAGAGGCCCATGATAGAGTAGAATATCTCCCCACAGCACATGGGCTCTACGCAGAACATATCTCTCTGTGCAGCCATGGAGGAGCCCATGGGGCAGTGGTGAATGAGGCCTGAGGGAACAGCAGCCCACAGAGAGAAGCCCGCAGTGGTGCAGGAGGCCTGGGGGAGCCACATTCTATTGGTGCCTGTGTGGAGCAGTGCCTGAAGGGTGGGCCCTGTGCTATGGAGCCATGTGGAAGTATTCTTTGCTGAGATGAAGACGGTGGGAAGCCCACGCAACATCAGTTTGGGGAAGATGCCATCCTGAGGGAGGGAACCAATGTGGAGCCATTCCACATTGACTATGAGGAAAACAGGGTGTTATCAACAGAGTTATGGAGGGTCTTAGAATACTTCAGTAAAGTCCATGCACATTCAGTAAGCTATGTACATTCACAAAGCAATGTTTGCCACATATATTGGCTCATGATTATCTGATTTAATTGAAAAACATTTCTAAATCCCCATTTTAATGAATCAGATGATACTTATATAGATGTGCTAACTACTTGATTGGAAAGAGGCCGACCAGTAAAGAAAAATCTTATAGCCAGATCTCATCAGTTTGTTAGTGAAGACAGATAGAATGCACATTAGTTTTGTCAGTTAGGTTTAGCCAAGGAGAAAAGTTACTGCATGTGGTATAGCATGAGAACCTAGAATTTTAAAATTCAGTTGAACGGCAATAGAGTTCAAAAATGGAGAAGATTTGTAGGCTTCTGAAGATATGAGGAGTTAAGAACATCAACACAGACTGTACACATAGCTTTTCCTTTTAAAGAAGTAAATCTAGCTTTCACATCTGAATGTTTAAAGAGGTAGTTCTTGTATGAAATCATCTTTCTCTTTTTGTGCCTAAATATATTATGTATAAATGCTTACTCCAAGAATTTGTAACTGTGCAGGGCCAAATCTTCGTACTTTTATATGTTATACTGGATAATTTATAGAATTCTGAATAGCACTGCACAACAAAGCTTCATTCATACCTTTTTCCTAAGTTTGTCTTGAAGTTTTATTTTAAGAAGAGTCTGCCACAACCTTATGTTTTGACAGCTATAAAGTATTACTTAGGAAGGGGTAGAAATAGCATTACTGCTCACATTAAACTAAAATACATACAATTGTTGCTAGACTTTAATGACTGCATTTGGCAGAGAGAAACGATTAAACCAAAGCCAGACAACTACCAAACTGTCTTTTCTGTGTTTTTGCTACTTGAACTCTGCCTTACAGGCATTCAGTGATACAGTCTCTTTACAATCCTTTAAACATTCCTCTGCGATTTTTGGTATGCTGCATGCACTAGAATGCAATCAACATCTGCTAATTTCTGTCCATTAAATGTATTATCATAACACACAAGCATGATGTTTTATTTGTATGGCTGAAATGAGACTTATGACCCATAATCCATCATCTTCCTGTTATAATTTTATATGTTGTCTATTCAATCCCCAGGACAGTTCAGAAAGCGTAAAGCAAAACTTTGTTTAAGTTATAGACCAGCTGCTGAAGTGTCCAGCTGAAGAGGTCATTGTACTTTATTTTTGCTGAATCTAGCAGGAGTTTCTCATTCTAAGCCAAGCATAATACAACGTGGATGTCCCCAGAAGCTTGCAGTTGAATTACCATGTCTAAACTTTCTAGCAGGCATTCTTCTGAAAATACTGTGTTGCAACAGATGATGATTAGAAAACATGTGTACAGTTAAAAATGCAGAAAAGTGAAACATATTGGATATTTTAACTGTTTTAGTCAAAAGAAACTCTCGCTAGTAACACGGCTAAAAACAGGAACAGAAAAAATTGGAGAGCTTTTTTTTTTTATATTATATCATTTGAATTTAAATCGCTAACTTTTTTGAAAGTTTATTACTCTTTTCATTTAGAAATAAGCAAGCAAGCAATCAAGTAAACTTTGTTTTTGTGAACTTAAAATTATTTTTAAATCTTTGGCATAACAAATGATGCTAAAGCAGTGACTGTATTTCAAGTCAACAATCTTGAACTAGTAAGGTTTAAGAATTTGACTTGTCGTACAGACTGGACAGTCACCATTTGACCTTCTATTTGTGCAGAGTTTCGTACCTGTGGTTATGGAATAATATGAATTTATGAATATGCAATAATACCTACATACATTTTGTAAATTGAGGATGGAGTGTTAGAGCTGTTTTTGATTTTTTTTTCCTTAATTTAAATTAAAAATAAGAAGCTTAACAACATAATTTTTAACTCTATTTTCAATATTATCAATATATAATCATGGTAGAATTTATTTGTAGGAGAATCATAGATTTTCATTTTTTAATGAGAAAGTAATCAATGTAAAAACAGAAGTAGAGAAAGAAGAAAATAATTTACTTTTGTCTTACTGTGTATAACACTGAAATGGCCAATAAACATGAACAGTAAGCAAGCTCTCAGAAGGATGTAAATAAATAAGAATGGAAGTGATGTATATAGTAATTCAGTCATGTCCATCTTCTATGAGAGAGAGAGAAATAAAGAACGGCCATCTTTAGAAACAGATGCAGTAACAAAGATGCAACTGTAGGCACAAAGGACGTGTCTTGGAAGAGGGGGAAGGCTGAGTCACAAAGTATGTGAAGTGCTCGAAGCACAAACTGTGCTAGAAGAAATCAAAGAGAATTCTGAGTAATTAAAATAGCCTAAGACACCTTTTCACTTGAAATCATCTGTGAAGAGGCTTCTGATAGAATTTGTTCTTACTGTGTCCAGTTCTGGGCTCCTCTGTTCAAAAAAGATGGGGATCTCCTAGAAGGTGTCCAGATGATTAAGGGCCTGGAGCATCTCCAGTATGAGGAAAGGCTTAGTAACCTGGGCCTTTTCAGCCTGGGAAAAAGAAGACTGAGAGGGGATCTTGTAAATATTTATAAACATCTGAAGGGAGGTGGAAGGTAAATGGATGAGGCCAGGCTCTGCTCAGTGGCATGTAGCAATGGGTCAAAGATCAGTAGCCTAGAACTTGAATATAGGAAGTTCCATGCAAATGTGGAAGAATTTCTCTATGGCAAGGGTGATGGAGCACTGGAACAGATTGTTCAGAGAGGTTCTGGAGTCTCCTTCTATGGAGCTGTTCAAGACCAGTCTGGACACCTACCTTTGTGTCCTATTAGGGAACCTGCTGTAGCAGGGAGATTGGACTCAGTGATCTCTTCAGGTCCCTTCCACTTCCTGCAATTTTGTGATTCTGTGATTCATACACTGTCATCTTCTCCAGGGTCATGTGCATAACAATTTTGCATCATTTTAATTTTACAAAAAGTTTAATTCCATCATGACTTTAAATTTGCTCATTAATTTCACAAAAGTCACACTAGCATCCTGCTTTCCCATCAGTGCTAAAAGTGAACAGTCAAAATGGAGTCCCATAGTAAACAAATCTCTGAAACCTGGCTTTTTCTTTTTGATGATAAAAATATCTAACTGAGCATATGAACTAGTGTGTCCTTATTTACTGATGTATATAAAACAAATTATACTGAGAAAATATCCAAATTTCAAGCACTTAATTTCATCTCTGAAGAAAAATTAATTCACAGAACAGTGGATGTCAGTTAGCAGATAATCTTAAATGATTAAATATTATCTAAGGTAAGTCCCTTGCCTTTGTTTCCAATTCCTTTTGTTGAACTGAAAGACATTTTCATGTAATTCTTTAGGTAGTGTAATACTGGCTCTAGGCCAGTAACAGTGAGAAAAGCTAATCTTAAAAAAAAAAACAAACAACAAATGATGATATTATAATTCAAATTTTTTCAAGACTTCTGTTCCTGTTCTTAACTGTAATTTCTAACATATTTACTTTATTTATTAGATTGCCTCATAGCAAATTAGTGACAAGTATGGCGTAGTAACAAAGTAGCAGTTGATATTTAATGAAAGAACTGCAAATCCATGGGCATTTTCTATAGAGTACTTGGTTCATGGTGTATTCTGTGGTATCACTCTTTCATGAAGTCAGAAAAATTTCTTCTTGTTTATTCTATGATTGTCTTTTCTAGGTTGTATAATAATTAATAAAAATCTTTTTATCTTGCTAGGTATGTCTAATTTGTGGAACATGGAGTGAATTTACATGTATGTATGTGCCTGTGAATGCATTAATAACCAGGTATATAAGCAGAATTGCCCTATAATGTGGTGTCAAGTAGAATAATTGATGGAAATTGATAAAAGAATATTTAAAAGCTATTTTTTTCCCTTTTTCTTAACCAACATTTTTCTTTCTCTTATCTCTGTTAATCGTTATTATAAAAACTTATCTGTGCTCTACTGCTTAATTAAACTTTGTTAATGTTATTTCTCCTAGCTTGATTTCTACTTGCAATTATTTCACATATAGTTTTCATCAGTGCAAATGCTTCTTTCTCCCATCACTTTCAAATGTAGTCCTTCATGCTTTTTATCTATATTGAGACATAATTTATTTATTTATCACTGTGTGGATGAAGTGGTAAAATATACCAAGAGAGGAACAATGATGCAAAAGGGAAAAATCTACTGTCTCTAAGACAAGTTATTGTGTTTTAACTGACCACAGATTTACAATGAATAGTAAAGTATACAGCTGTTTCTTTTGACCACCTCTACCAGGATGACAGATAAAGAGTTATTTAAATTAAATCAGAATAATTATTATAAAACAGGTTTCATTAGATATATAAATATAAATCACACCAGAACAGATTGTTTTAAAATGGTTGTCCCAGGGGCTTCAGAAAGACTGAATGATGAAGAAAGAAAAAGGCCTTGCAATGAGTCCCAAGAGAGTACTTTTGAATGCTTTCTGTTTTCCATTATTATATTATATTAAACATATTGAATAAAGCTATATAGACTTGTGAACTCATGACAAAAATAAGGTGACAAGACCTTGAATTATTTTTCAGGTATTTTTAGCAGCTGACATTCACTGTGTGAATTTTTAAATACATTTGCACTTTAATTTTATATAATAAGGCATATTTTCTACACTTTATTAAAAATGTTACATACAGATGTTTATCTACATCAAGTTAAGTACAAGTTAAATTATGTTGAATTATGCAAAATAGCTTACTTTCATTATGAGTTCAAATGAGGGTGATAATGAATAAAATACTGTTTATTATTCATATTTTTAAAAGAAATTACAACTTTTTGTATTATAATGTTAATTAATTTATTTATGTATTTATAAGCTTTTCTGTAGGATATTTTTGAAAAGTATATGTTCATTTATGCATGTTTTTTCATGTTAGGAATTTAAAAATAGTAGTTTAGAGTAGCTACGTGGACTCGTGGAATCATAGTATCATAGAATCATAGAATCAAAAGGTTGGAGAGGACCTACAAGATCACCTAGTCCAACCATTCTCCCATTACCATTGCTACCACAAGCCACTAACCCATATCTTGCAGCTCCTCATCCAGACGCCTCTAGAACACTGCCAGGGACGGTGACTCCACCACCTCCCTGGGCAGCCATTCTCAGTGCCTGACCACTCTCTGAGAGAAAAAGTTTTTCCTTATGTCTAATCTAAATTTCCTCTGGTACAACTTGTGGCCATTTCCTCAGGTCCTGTTTGTTGCCTGAGAGAAGAGGCCAAGTATATGTATAATAAAAGTTAACATAAGATATATATTTAAAATAATAACAGCATCATTAATAAAATACGTACTTACAGCATGAATATGTATCCTTGCCATAAGTAAGAACAAACAGGAAACTTATGTGCAACTTCCAGATCAGATTTTGCAGAGTCACAACACTGGCCACTTTGTACAGAAATTACCAAAAGCTGCCAATAAATCATATATCAATCCGCATGAAACGCTATTAATTAACAAAACTTAACCAAAGAATCTATCAGTGGCAAAGAATCTAATAATTTAAGAAAAAAAGGGCAAGGGTATTCTGTCTAATACCAATGTATTAGGAGCAGAGGAGTTCATCATCATATTTTTCAGAAATAAAAATGTAACCTTTTCAAAAGTATTCTCATAAAGTAAAAAGAAGTGAGAGACTTTATTAATACAGACACGTAGCTATAAAGTAGGAAAAATAAAATAATATCAAATATTGTCCTCATTTTGTGTTGCTTTCATATCATCACAAATTCAAGATCTTGGTCTATTATCTCTAATATGTCAGTAAATTACTAATATATTTTTTGAAAACATTAAAAACCTAGTATGTAACACCAAAAAGTTATCAAAATTTTAAATTGATTTTTTTCGTTCTTCTGGTCTGCTCGTACTACCAGTTAAATTGGCATATGTGCATGCTTGCTTGAATACCAGTACACATGCACATGCAAAATCAACATTTGACTCACGGAAATCTTCTGTGTCAAAATCCAAATTGCATTTGCACGGAGTTAAGCTAATTGAGAGTGATCTTATTTTTATTTATATTATGTCTAGATCAATACATATGACTGGAAAAAACTTCATTCTAAAGTTTCTGAGTTTAGTGTACTAAGATAAATACAAAGAAAACTGAATTACAGTGCAAGACTTACACAGATGTATTGCCTTCTGTTATTCACTGGGAAACTGAAGGGAAAAATGCATTCCAGAGAACTCAACTACACTGTATAGAATGTTTAAAGTCAAATCCTGGATTTTACCTCTCGATCTTTTTAGAAAGAGAGTAATGAAACTTGGCTCACTAACTCTCTTAAGTTAATCTCCCCTAGATGCTGAGACTGGAACTTACAATGGACTTCCATGAGAACTTGGCTTATATGATTTTGACTGTTATTTTTTTTCTTGTTTGTTTGTTTATTTGTTTTAAGTAGAAAGAGGAAGATAACTCTTTCCTAAAAGTCATTTAGGCACAAGGCCTAAGTCAATAAGGGCAATGAATTGCATGGGAATTGCTGTTGGAATGAGTGACATTTGAACTCCTAAGTTCAACATTTCCCAAAGCTACACAGGTATTTGATTGAGAATGTCTGGATCCTTCCTTTCTTTGTTACCAAAAATGTATGACAGTGTTCATCCTCCAGTAAATGTGTCATCAAATTTAATGGGTGTCTGTCTAAATACAAAATTTCTATTATGTCTAAATAATTTTTAAATGATCTCAGACCACAAATGAGTACCTAGAAATAGGTACGCAAAAAGCAGATAGCACTTACAAACCAGAAAATTTTTAAGCAATCTCTAATTCTTCCTGTATTAATTTATTTTCCAGAGAGGTCTCATAAACACATTCAAATAGTATTTAACATTTTTCATTTTGTTTCTTACGTTTTCAAGAATATTTACAAGAAGTCAATATTTAAACCTAATGCCAAAATGAACTTAGGAAGAAAATATCAACAGAACGCCTGTATCATTTTTTCCATAGTAAGCCAGAAGCATGTTATGTTTTTATCCAAGTAAAACTACATTCTCCTACATGCCAACTGGCAGTGACATGTCACTATCATAGAATTAAACTTCTTGTGTATTCTCCCTAGAGCTTTCTCTCTGGAGCCTTTACTATGCAGGAGCCTCACTTGCAGCATTTCCTGATTCTGATTATTTGCTTTCATAATCTTATCATTTTTGTCTAAATGTATTCAACTTTTTAGTGGTTGGCAGTAACTGTAGGAAATATTTGGTTATGACAACTTTTCACATGTAATGGATATGCTTGGAAATGGAAAAAAAGTCATTCAGATATCTTTCTGACACAGTGTACGGGCACATAAAGTGCCAGTTTTCATACAAGCTTCTGTTTTCATGGAGTCTATGCCAGCCTCACTTACTACAGCCTGGACCACTGGTGGCTTCTAATCTCATAGTTAAAAAATTATTTGGTGGGTTAGCAAAACTATTGTGTTCCCCAGACATAAGCCTTCCCAGGAGTTTTCCAAAATTCATGAAAAAGAAGAAAACCCTCAACATTGCTCCAGATCTTTCTGTGGTCTTTCATCTACCCAGTGTGTGTGCGTTTTAATCACAGAAGAGTTTGTGTGAGAAGAAAGATGAAAACACAGACCCTTCTCTGTACTCTTTGTTGCTGAGGTTGTTCATGACTCTATTTATTTCCTCTTTATTTCCCTCCTGTGCTCCATTATCTTGCCACATAATGCCTAGCCACCTGTGAATGGAGTAAGGACTTAATCGGACTCTTTTCCTTGAACTCCAGAGTTCATGAATGTTGTAAGTTTAGGACACCAAATTGCTGCTCTTCGCACCATTTAGCTTCCTGAAGCACAACAGAGAGGAAAAGAACAGGCCAAAACCCAACTTTGGACTTTCAAAAAAATACAGTCAATCAGTTACCAATACATCTGTACAGAGTTTAGATCTTGTTATTAGAAAAAATGTGTGTGAAATCTTCACCACTGGGGCCATTTTTACAGTGTTGGAAGCTACTGAGAAAATACCAAAACTGAATTCTCTGGTAAATATCTTTTTTTCTGGTTTCAGTTGAGATAGCATTGATTTTCTTTGAAGTGTCTTGTATGGCACAATATTTAGGATTTAGGAGGAAAATAATGCTGATAAAACACTGATATTATCACTAATCTGTCACTAAAATGCATTTCATAATTTGCAAAGGTAAGAAAACAAGGGGAAAAAAATCAAAGCAAGAAATGTTATATATATATATATTATTATTTTTTCCTAAAAGGAGAAATTTTAAAATCACATTCAGTATATCCAGCCATCAATTAAACTATTCGGAGCACAGTTTCCAGGTAAAAAAACACCACGAAGCCAACAACAAAAGCAACCTTTTCTAATCTTGTATGAGATTTAAAATCAAGGAAAAAGAATGCCTATCTTCCTTCTTGAGACACTGAGATTCTGAGAAGGAGCTGGAACTGAAGAACATCCTACATAGCTCAACAACTCTTCCTCATGTAAATATATGCATACATGCAAAGTGAATGTTTTCTGTATATTGTATGTAATTATGATTATGTGATTATGCGGACCTCTGTTTTTGTGTATATACATACATATTATTCCAATCCAAAAGCTCATTTCATGGATGGTTTTTATGGAATCACCTCTTAGGGGCATGGAGGGAATGGAAATTTGCCTCATAATGTACGTGGCCTCAGTCTGGTGTTTTTACTTACTGGGGAGATTAAAGCCCAACCAGACTTAATAACCTAAAGTGTAAGTGCTTAGCCCTCCTGTTGGAACTATGCTATAATAAAACTTTTGGGATATTTTTGTCTACTTGCATTTCAAATGAACATCCAGAAAAAGGGTATTAAGTGACCAGTGCTAACTGCAAGTAATTTTGATGCATTGGGTGTGGTGGTGAGGAAAAAAGCAAGGCAATTTGTGCTTGTGTTTGTAACAGTACGGCAAATCTATCAGACCTCATTAGTCATAACTAACCAGCACCCAGAGAATGTATTTTTTTCCCTCTTTCTGGTGGTTGAAGTCTCATAGATGAGAGTAACTGTGTGATCTTTACCACAGACAAAAGGCTGTCAGCCCCCAGTGCTTTGATCAAAACAGTAGGGACCTTTAGCAATGAGACCCATTTAGCTACATTTCCTACTCTAACTGCTGACTTTCTCCTGGGGAAAGATCTGCTCTGTTGCCTCCCACAACTGCCTGTCATAGAGGAAGTGCTCAAGCACAGCTTTTTCTGTGATTTAGACACGCAAAGAGTAAACTTGTGTCTGATCATTGCCCTAACTGGGCAAAGCAAAAAGACTTTTTGTGACCTTCTATGCCCTTTGTATGTTTTCTTTTGAAGCAGTGGGCAGAAAGAGTGTTAAAAGGTTTTTCAGTCTAGAAAATGGAAGCAGAAAGAAGATCCCACAGTCATGGAATCACAGAATCATAGAGGATGTTTTTTCTACCAACTGCAGAAGAGAAGAGGAAACAAGAACCTAAAATTAAAGAAACATAACTAGGGTTTTAATCAAATGTTCACTTTCATACTTGAACATGAATATGTGTTTATGATCCAAGAGTGCTCATAAGATTACTGCTCAGCCTTTTTGAGAGCTTTCAAAAAATCTAACATTTTTCAAAATCAATCTGAAAGCTAAATATCTGCTGTTTATACTGTACCCATGAAATATTTCCAAATACGTGAAGTGTACTCAGTTATAAAAAAATAGTACTCACGTACTATTTTTACAGTGCATGTTCAACTGTTAGATGTATTTGTGTATGAGAGACAGAAATATTAGTATATTCTTAAAATACTGCAAATTGCATAATTAGAATCACAGAGGTTAAAAGAGATCACTGGAGATCATCTAGTTCATATCCCTTGCTAAAGAAGGTTCCCCAGAGTAAGTTGTTGAGGAAAAAATCCAGGTGGCTTTCAAATATCTCCAGAGGAGACTCCACAACCTCTCTGGGGAGTCTGTTCCTGGCTCAGTAACCTGCAAAGTAAAGAAGCTCTTTCTCATGTTTACATGGAGCTTCCTATGTTCAGTTTGTGCCAATCGCCCCTTGTTCTGTCTCTGGGCTCTACTGAAAAGAGCCCCATCCACTTGACTCCCATCCATTGATCCCAAGCATTTACATTTATAAACACTCTTTATCTTTCCTCCAGGCTCTTCTCTCAGGCTTTTCTCATAAGGGTAAGTGATCCAGACCCCTAGATATCTTTCTAGCCTTCTGATGAACTCTATCTGGGAGGTCCCCATCTTTCTTCAATTGAACAGCACAGAACACAGTACTTAAGACGGATGTGGCCTCAACAGCACAGAGTAGAGGGTCTCTGCTGGCCACATTCTTTTTAATGCATCCCAGATACCATTAGCCTTCTTGACCATAAAGACATACTACTGTCTCATGAACAAGCTGTTATTCACTAGCTCTTCTCTGGCAGGTCAGCTCCTAACCCTTACTAACGCATGAAGTTATTCTTTCCCAGGTGTAGGGCTCTTCACTTGTCCTTATTGAACATTATAAGGTCCCTCTCTGCCAAATTTCCAGACAACCTAGGTCTCACTGAATGGCAGCAGAGCCTTCTGGTATGTCAGTTCATATCTCCACTTCACATCATCAGCAAACTTGCTGAAGTTGCATTATCTATCTTCTCATCCAGGTCATCGATGAAGATGTTGAACAAGTCTACAGCTAGGATCAACATTGGGGAATATCACAGAATGGTCTGGCTTGGAAAGAACCCCAAGGGTCATCAAATTCCAAACCCCCTGCCACAGGCAGGGCCACCAATCACCATATCTGTACTAGACCAGGTTGCCCAGGGCCCATCCAGCCTGGTCCAAAACACCCTGGAATGGAGAACCCAAAGCCCCCCCAAGGTGCCCACTCCAGAGCCTCACCACTCTCTCTGTAAAGAACTTCTCCCTGACATCCAGTCTAAACCTTACCCCCTTGAGCTTAAAAATATCACTAGCTACAACCCCCAACTAGACTCTGTGCCACTGATCACAACCCTCAGAATTCTGCCAGCCAGCCACTTCTTAATCCATCTCACTGTTGATTCAACTATCCCATATTTCCTGAGCTTATCTACAAGGATGTGATGGGAGACAATGTCAACAGCCTTGCTGTAGTCAAGGTACGCAACACTCATTCTCTCTCTTCATCTACCCAGCCAGACATGACATCATAGAAGGCTATCAGAATGGTCAAGCATAATTTCCCCTTGGTGAACCCATGGTGATGACTCCTGATCACCTTCTCTTCTATTTGCTTGAAGATGACATCCAGAATAAGCTGTTCCATCACCTCCAAGATAAAGGAGCAAATGACTAACCTGTAGTTTCCTGGCCCATCTTTTTGAAGACTGGAGTGACATTAGTTTTCCTTCAGTCTTCAGGTACTTCTCCCATTCTCCATAGGAGAATCATGGGCAATCACTTCTGACAGCTCCCTCAACACTCATGGGTGCATCCCATCAGGTACCAGGTGTGGATTTGTGTGACTCGAGTCTACATGATCTTCCTTGTCCAAGGGGAACTTTTCCTTTTCCCAGACTCTCTCTTACCTCCAGTGTCTGGGTTTCCCAAGGGACAGTAAAGCCTGAATCAAAGTTGTTCAGTAAATCCACCTTCTCAGTGTCTTCCATCATCAGGGCACTCACCTCATTCAGCAGTGAGACCACATTATCCCTAGTCTTCCATTAGTGACATACTTAACCCTTTCCTCACTAGATTTAATTGCAAGTAGGCCTTAGCCTTTCTTGTTATATCCCTATATGCCCTGGCAATGCTCCTATATTCTTCACAAGTAGCCAGATCTCTTTTCCACATTCTGTGAAACAGACTTCTTCCATTTGAGCTTTTCTATGAGCTTCTTCTTCATTCATATAATGCATTTTTGTTGCAATAATTATAAGTACATAGTTAACATTTATTCATATACATTATTAACTTTATTACCTTTTTTTCTTCTTAATAGATATGTTAGAAACATGCTACATTAACTGAATTAGATTCATATACTAATTTTTAATCATTTATTGAAATTTGCAGTAACTATCGGTAGAAATGAACTATGGCATAAATGCACAGTAACACAATCTAATTGTGCTTTAATTGCAACACTATCATTACAAAACATGATCAGACTTCCAACACTTTTCTAAAAAAATAATTATTATTCTGCCTCACTTTTTGTCTGTCAGATGTGAATCTTGTGAATCCTCTATCTCCAGTATTTCTTGAATGGGTTTGGCAGTCTCAGCCATCCTAAAAAGAGAATTTCAAATGTTATTATGAATATGCCCATATGCTTCATGAAAATCAATGTTCATGCTGATAAGAACTCTGAACAGAACATTGATAGGGAAAAACTTTAGTCATTATAAACTCTCTAGCGTGGCTACCTACCACTCAGCCATGAATAAAGTTCCTGTCTGTTTATGACATCATTAAACACATGGAAGGTGGGGGCTGAGGACTAGAAATGAAATTTTCTGGCTGCAGTGAAGATCCTTGTTTTAAAACTTCATATTCTTTTACAAGGTGCTTATTCAGATTTTATATGCTATTAAAAAATGTTAAAAAAAAATTATAATTGACTACATTTTTCATTTTTAGTTAGTACCTGGAGAGTTAGAAGACATGTGAATACAGAATTGCATTTGTTTCTTGAATTTTTTAGGTTTTAGACATCTTAAGAAACATTTTGAGTTTGTGAAAGTTACGCTCCTTGTTTCTGCTATATTGTGAAGCTAACAGCCTTATTCCACATACACAAGAGGTAGATGATTCCTAAATCATTCAGACAGAGCTTGCACAGCTGGGCAATTCTGGTAAATTGTCAGAGTTGATCTTCAGTACAATGTTTTGTTCAGGATGTTGTGATGTCTCTGAGCCACAGCAGAATGCTTGAGTGTAGAATGGATAACAATTATCATAGAGCAGGAAAGGAAATTAATGAAGAGTTACATGGCATTTAAAAATGAGTTTGCTCTAATCTTCCTTAACCTTTGCTCTTTCTGTAAGAAGTGTCCTCAGAGGAGCACTCCCCAATTCAAGACTGAAAAAGGAGACAGAAGTGTAACTGTTCTCATTTTTAAGTAAAATCTGAGTTATTATGATTCATTTGGAGTTTAATCCTGTGATTTTTTATCTCAACATTATATGACATCATTAAAGACATCTTATATTGTTTTTGCCTATGGTAAGAAATTATGTCTGCTTAATCAATTCCATTATGCATTCAACCATCCATGACACATCAAAGGCTAATAAGATTTTTTTAAAACTTTGCTTGCTTAAAATGATTTCCCTCCAGATCAAGATGCAGAGCACAAAATATTAATCAGTTTAAATAAATATCAAGACTACCCAAATAATATGAATAATTGGCACAGTGCAGTGCCTACTGCCCAGTTCCCAACAGCTGGTCACACTGGCACATGGCACCTTCTCAACAGTCTTTGAGATAATGACTTTGGCATCTGCCGATGAGTGTTTGCTACTGCCCACAGAATTTACAACTCACAAGTGGGAAACAGAGGCTCCAACAGAACTTTTTTATGCAAGGTCTTTGAAATTTATTAATGTAATGCAAACACAAGCCTTCCAACCCATTAAATTGTTGATGTTATGCGAATCCACTCTGGAATTGCAGATCCTCATTAACATTATTTGCATGTTAATCTGCATCTTTTTAATTAGTGATATTATTTATGCACATAATTTTCGCCTACTGGTGCCAAGGCTGAAGCGCATTAATTAATCTACTGAGATGCCAAACTGTTTATTTTCTCCCGTACTTTTATTTGTTTACATGGTGTTTTGGATTCAGGGAAAATAAAAAAGAGCCTCAAGAATAAAAGCAGAAAGACAAGATTAACTAAAAGCTCTTTTTGTTTTCATAATTTAAATTGTAATATTAGCCAAATGTTGTGTTTCTTCCCTCAGAGATCGGTTATTCAGTTACATTACCTTGATGTATTATTAAAATTTATAATGGACTCTGGAGGCTTCTTTTAGTTCTCTCCTTCATTTACAGAATATACTCAATGTTATTTTAATCTTCCTACAACGCTTCCATGCATAGGCAATGATCAGTTCTCCCTTGCGAATCTCCAGTGCTGCTCCACTTTGCACAACTGATAAACATTTAAATAAGCCTTTTCAAAAAAGAATAGCATACTAAAATTATTAACCCATTAATGGAGTTAGGATTTGCCTGACAATTCATCTTTCTTCAAACTAGGTCAATTGCAACATTTATCTAATCAGCAGCACTGAACTGGTCTTATCTCTGAAATAATGCATGCCTTACACACACAAGTCTAGAAAATTAACTTCAGCATTACCTTTGACTCTCATACATACTTACGTATTACACTTCTTCATGTTTCCCTCTCTCTTCCTTTTTGTTCTCTTCCTCTCACACATACGCTGATTCACCTCTCCAGACAGTTTTTCTTTATCTAAAAGAAGCACTGCAATATTATCTCTTTCCTTGGACATTTTCAGAGAGAGAAGTGAGTGCCAGAAGCCCATAGGAATGTAGAAATATATTTTCCGCACTGGTAAAATCTTGTATTTGTAACCCTGGATGTGCTATTTGACATCATATTTTAAAACTGTGCTGTGCGCGTGCACAGGAAAACTTCCACCAGACCACGGTTGAAACCTTGTTCAGGATGGGCACCAGACCACTGTGACACTGCAAGGAAATGTCAGATTTAGTCATTGAGGGACCATCTGTGTAACAGGTTGAAACTATAAGATGGTAGCTGTTAGAGGCTCTGTGTAGGCTTGAAATGAAAGAGTAAACCCTTGGAGACATGGATTAGTGGAAGTGAACAAAAGAAGCTCTCAAATATGGAAAGTGCATTTCACTTATAACCAAGAGATCATTTTCCTGTGTAATTTAAGTATATATGCATGAATACCATGTACAACTTCATGTACAATATTCTGTTTTCTGTTACTGAAATTTCCAACCCCATCCCCTTTTATTTTTTTCACATTCTCTTTCTATTGTTATGATGGTCAGTACTCATTCAACCTCAGTCAATTCTGAAAATGGAGAGTTACATAGCACGTATGTGACTAGATGAGTATGCATGCTCGCTTAAGCCACTTAAGATTCTCAAGCTGGTTTCCCCACCCTGTCTCTGTTAGCTCAATAGACTACCGGTTATACTGACACTACAGTCTCATGAGTGAAACAAGGCAGGTGTTCATCTTACACTGTCAGAGGAGTATGAAACACCTATGGTAGAATCAAATCAATGTTTATCAAACATGGCTTCTAAAAATTACGTTAACACCATGCAATTTTTGTCAATCACCAATCTTCAATCCCTTTAGTTAAACTTGGGGGAAAAGGCTTCTATCTAATTGCAAATATCAGTAAAATAAACTAAAATACTCTACTTCCACATCTCTGTATTCAATGCATAGCATGTTTTGGAAACTGCAATTTAAATACATATTTATTAAGTTTTGCATGATAGTCTGTATGTCACAGAGTCACAGAATTATAGAGGTTAGAAGAGACCTCTGGAGATCAACCAGTCCAATAACCTGGTAAAAAAGATTCTCCACAGTAAATTACACAGGAAGGCATCCAGATGGGTTTTGAATATCTCCAGAGGAAAGACTTCAGAGCCTCCCTGGGGAGACTGTGCTAGTGCTTTTGTCACTCTCGAAGTTCTTCCTCAAGTTTGTATGGAACTTCCTATCTTCCAGTTTGTTCCCATTGCCCCTCGTTCTTTCTGTCTCTGGGCACTACTGAAAAGAGCCTGGTCCCATCCACTTGACTCCCACCCATTAGATATTTACAAGCATTGCTGAGATACTGATGTGTGTCATGTCTCAGTAGAAATACAATAAAAACAATACACAACATTATATTTCATTCTTGAGAAATTCAGGATGACCTTGGAATTAAATTTTCTCATAATTTATTGAAAAAATGGAGCAGAATTAAGGCTTCATGTGCATCTTTTTCATTCCCCAGTATCAGTTAAATATTTATGTTTTCTTAACATATTTTTCTTAATGAAATCTTAATATATATTAACATAATTTAGTGTGACTGTGTATATGCATGATATAGTGAAAGACAGTATGGTAACAGGATAACAAAGCACACACCTTTAGAGAGGGAATTGTTTATAATGACTTCTGAAGAAAGAAGAACTGATAAGTGACATATAAAACATATCCCAGCAACATAGCCAGACCCTACCTGAATAGACTTTATGTATTACTTTTGGTATAAATTATGGAAGTGTGTTTCATGAATATTTTAGATTTGCTGTAATGTTTTAATCTTATGTAATTTATAGGTTTTTGTTTGCTTGTTTTCACACTCTGGTTTTAAAAAAAAATCAAATGTTAAAATAAAAAATAAAACTTTATAAACACTCCCTAATTAAATTAAGTAATGATTCTGGCCGTGGAAATATATGCTAATGGAATCACTAATTAAGTTAAGAAATTGCATACAAAGGTGCCTATACTTACCCCTTACAAGTCTGATCCTAGGTGAATTCACCCCACTTTACGCACAAAGCCTGTGTAAAGCCAGAAATAGAATATACATCACTAGACTTGTATACTTGTTCTTTAATGATGCTTATACCCATTTGGTATCGGGTAGGATCATAAAATGATCAAATTTATTATTAATATGAGAAAAATGAGCTAAATTTTTTGTCTTTTTTTCAAATAAAAGAAACACAAAATGAAATCTCTCATTATTTCCTGTTTATTATAGTTTAAGGATATATAAGTTTTTTGCCTACCTAATTATTCTGGGTATATTCATTTAGGGCCAACTTTTCACTCAAGGGATAACTCATACTGATTTTCCTATTTGCCTGCGTACCAATATTGGCACACAGAAATTGGGTTATTGTGCTTGGAAATCAGTAGTTGGAAGTACATAGAGTAATCTTACCCACACACAATCAAGATTAATTTGCATTTTCCACAGGTGCATATTTCTGAAATTTCCTGAAATATTTCCTCAGCTCAACTTGGTTACAGAAAGCATGTTAGGTGTTTAAAAGGAGTAGAAGCTAAATTATTTACTGAAATTCCCTTTAAGTACGGAAAGATAGGTGTAGTCACTGAGCTATCACATGTGTAAGTGCATTCTACAAATATTGACTATTGCCTAAGAAATTATATTATCTCATCTGTGAGTAGAATTTCAATAATTACATCTTGCAAAATATTCCAAAGAAATCCACATTTTAAACTGTGAAACAGTTCTCAGAACATTTTCCCTAAGAAACAATTGTTTCCATATTTTTATTTGTAATCACTAAAATGAGCATGTCCTATTTTATATATTGACCCAAGCCTTTTGTTTACAGTGTAGGCAAAAGTCACAGGCATTTTTCAGTTCCTTTACTGCCTGCATACGTAAGCAATCCTCAGATGTTCATAGTCACACAACTGCAGAAGTTAATTTTATAAACATATCCCCCTGTAAACAGAACATTCTTTTTCCAGGTCTTGCTGGTATAGACTGAAAGCAAAGCAAGTTAAATTTTATTCACTTTCCTTGCCATAACAAAGAAAGGAAAATAACTTCTTTTATTTTATTTTAGGAGAAAAAAAAAATCTATTATGAATTCCAGTATTTAAGAGAGTTCATTAAAATATTTTAATTGCTTCATGAAAAATAAAATAAAATGTAATCTGGAGTTGAAAGTTTTTCTACCTTAAATGCTTTGACATTTTTTCTTGCACTAATGTTGCTCTTTTTGTTGTTTTGTTTTTCTGCAAATCATGATAAAGTTTGGTGTGATTTTTTTCCATTCTAATGAAATTGTTAAAAGAATAATTGTTTTCAAGTAGCAGATGCAGCTTTAATGAGACTGAAACAAACGCTTAAACACTCCCTTTCTAACTGAAATGCACAGCAACAGGGAAAAACAGGAATAACTGAATTACAGACAAAAATCTCAAGTTTTTCGCAAGCAGTATTTCTCTGAGAAGTTGAGCAAATTAGTCCCTTAATCTGATGCTTATTGATCTTTTTTTTTTTTTTGCTATTATTATTTATTTTTTTCTGACTTTCCTTCCCTTGCTTAGGAGCATTTCCAGCTTTTCAAGATGCTGAATAAAGTAGTAATGATGCCAGCAGGTAGATTGCTAAATGCTTTGCTTTATAAAAACATAGTTACTCCCAGGAATATATTTAAAAATTTGGTAAAATTTGCTCATCTACATCACTTTCCATCTATTATTGTTCTTTCTTCTCATTCAAGCAAGATCAGGTGTGCATAGAGAGGCATTTAATACATGGTGCTTTGTGGTGGACTTGACAGATACTACTACTTTTCTAATACTTGCAAAAATATTAAAGATTGCAGAGGTATCTTTTACAAAACACTGATTTCACTGAGTCACTCTTCTCTTGATCAATTTATTTTGATTCTATGTTAAGCAAACATAGTGCAGTGACATTTGCACTACTGTGTTCGTTTACACCCTCTTTAATTATAACCAGTCTCTAAAGCACTTTCACATACTCTTAAATATAGCTGACCCTTTTTATATAATTTCATTTGGCTGTTAGTGTTTGGAGAACATCCAGCAAAGCACTTCAGCAAATTCAATAAAGTACATACTGTAATTAATATAAAATCCAATAATGATGGCAAACCAGCCTTCCTAGAGAATGCCTGTTAAGACATCATAATTTGGCTATTGGCATAAATATTTTTGCTGAATTACATAACAAGAGTAGTTTAGGACTCATCCTGTCTTAAAATACAAGCTCTAAATAAAGTACTGTTTATGCAAATCATATCAAACTTACTGTATGGATACCTTAAATTGTAGAGTGCGAATAAGCATACTGGAAATTTGTATTACTATTTGTCCTGTGTTGCAGCTGTGGAGGATGAATTAATATGCAGTTTCATTTCAAGGTTTGGTTTTACATTTACTTCAATAGCAAAAAATGCCAAAGAGATGCAGTGGGCTGTGTTGTTATTCAAATATTTGTTCCAGCGTTTATATTCATCTATGACTGTGCGTAGAGGAGATAGAAATAGTATCTTTCATCAACAGCCATTAAGTAAAATCAAGCAGTTAGGGTAATTTCACTTTGTGACATATATGCCCCCTTAAAATATCTATTCTATATGTCAAACCAGATAATGTAAAAGTGGATTTTAATGGGAATAATGTATCTGACTTTAAGTGTACCTATCATTCTATATTTGACAGGCAGCATCATAAGACTTTCTAAAATGCAATAATTTTGGCATTCTTCTCTGTAATGACCTGTCCACCCAGAAGAATTTCTAAACTAGAAGAATGAATCTGGGTCTGAACAGAAAAATAAACTCCTCACAATCAGCTTGTTTTCAAGATGCTTCCAATGTTATTATTCCATTAATAATGCATTTTTAGTTGTCAAAACTGATCAGCATCATAGTTTTTTTCCTAGGTACTGTTTATTATAAATCACTTCACAACAATACATTATTTTGAGGTGAATAAGAAACAAAACCATTCACTGTCAACTGGAATTAACAGTCAGGAAGCTATAGTCTTTTAGATGGGAAATAGGAAAATTAACATTCAGAGATCTGTTTTAAAATATCAGAATGTACTTGTTGACTTAAGAAAATGAACAATGTGTAGTCAAGCAGAAAGATTAAAGTTATCTGAAACATTTCCTAATTGCTCTTGTTGGCTAATGAGAAAGTAATGTTAAAGGAATAAAAACTTTTTTGAGAGATTCAATTGGGGTTTGTATCAAATGTAAAATAGATATTATATTTTATGAAGAACCCTCTCAAGAAATCAGAACTATTTTAATCAAGCTTTACTGTTGTTAACAATATGTTAATGTTATCCTCAGACCTTTTAAGACCCTATTGTTTACCAATTACAGAAAGAATTCAATTTCCACATTATGTTTATGTATGTTGAATAGGGAGGAGACATTCCATCAGAGAGATCCCCATTGCTAGAACAGATGGGCATTGTCTCAGTACTGTTAAACAGGGCGATATGGAACATTTTATTTCACACATAACGCAAACCTAGTAAAATTAGCTCTTTTCAGTTCTTTTGACACTTTGGAGGAGAAAGTCTCTTCTCACCTGGGGAGATGAGTATAAAACATCTGAATGAGTTTTGACTTGGGGAATTTTATATGTAAAAACTGACATTTTCTTTTTTTGGTTTTTAACCCACTGCCCCAGGTCCCTAGAAAAGCCAGTTAAATGCTAGTGAGAAAAAACTGTGACGTTCCACTTCCTTTTGTCTTATGTGAAAAATCAGTTTTCATACTAAATTGTCTTTATAATTTCAATAAAAGAAATTATAGTTAGTTCCTTCTCCTTAGTAATGAGTTTCACCCCTGGTGATTTCAAGAGCTCTCTATGAATCTAATCAAATGTCATTACTTAAGATGGGAAATTGAGTCATAAGGAGATGATAGTATGAAGGACTTCATAAGCAAATAAAAGGTGTATGCCATTATCACTCAAAAAAGCTCCAGCCATTCTTGTGCATTAATCTTGATTTCCACTAATAAATGCAAAAGAGTCAAGGTACCCTCAAGAGAAATATCTTGGGGAATAGTCATAATCCACAGTTCCTTCTGAAATATTACAAACTGCCAGGATACTTGTCTGCTAAATGTCTTCAGAGCTCCAAAATATTCAAAAAATCTTGGAGCATTTCCCCTGAGCTCCTCAAACAGGTGGTGGTAGTTCCCTAACTACAATATTGGTAAAATAGTTTTGAATATTGTGTTCTCATTCCTGCACATGTTAATGAATCTCTTCCAGCATCTTTGCATTCTTCAGCATCAAACAGTACAGACTGGAAAGAACAAAAAAAAAAAAAAAAAAAAAAGCCTTTAATTGCAAGCTTTCTTCTAAATAATATGAATTACCCATATGATCATTTCCTGCTAGTTATCTTAGGTTAATAAAACCTTAAAAAGAAATAAAGAAAATATTAGTACTCTCCAAAAGGATATACATTGTCACACAAGCTTAAAGTACAAGTGTCTTAAGAGTAACTCTAAAAACTTTTCCTATAACTCTGAAAACTTTTTGTATAATCTAGTTAGCTCATCTGCTAGATTGCTTCATTCAACTATTTGATTTTCTTCCTTCTATGTTTGTAATATGGCATAAAATGCTAAAAGAGTGTAACTGTACCCAAACAAATAGGTGTTTATTCAGTGCAGATGAGTAAATTTATTCACATACCTCACTAAACTGAGGTATGTGGACACTAAATTCCATTTTCATATAAATAAATAACAGACAATAGCCAGGTGAATACTTGTCTGGCAGCAACTTCATTTCTAGGAGGATTCCACAGCTTCAAATAAGTTAATGGCACAATCCAAACTGCCAGGAAAAAAAAATAATCAATTTGCTTCAATTTTCTAGCCTATCTGGGATGTTCTAACCTAGGGCAAATAAGTAGAAAGGCAACCCTGAAGCAAATAACAAAAAGAAAAAGAAAAATTGTCTCCACCACCACCATCACCAAAAACAAACAAACAAAAAAAGCACAAAAAAAACAAACAAAAAAACAAATTGAAGAAAAAATATAAGGACATTAGGTCATCTATCATTCCAGATTCCTAATAGGATGACAAAAATTTTCATATCAACATTAGGTGACTTTTTCTTGGGAATATTCTACCATGGGCAGAATCTCTGCAAGCAAGTCTACACGTAGCTTTTAAGCAAATACCCAACATAGATGGCTAAGATTAACTACTACACAAAACTTCAGGTATGCTCATCATATGCATAAGTTTTTAGTGAGGTGGAAAATATCAGCCTTGAAACAAATCCGTCCTTACTAAGTTATCAGCCTCCAGAGCTCTTTTTTTTTCCTTTTATGTCAATGTTGTTATTTCTGCCATTGTATTTACTTTTCTTTTCTCGCAGAGTGTTAACTAATATACTCCCTCACAGCTCAAAAACATTAAACCAGGGTTGAGGTTCTATGGCAATATTTCATGATGTTGAACTGCAGGCAAGGTCCCTGAATCCCTATCCTACAAGTTACGGGAAACTTTTTATCACCATCAACCACAAGAAGCATTAGTAGCTAAAATCAAGGGTTATTTGTGCATTGTGCAGTATCTCTTTCCAAAATTACAATATATACTTCGACATATACATCCACTCTTAAACAAAATAGCAAAATTCCAAAGCACTATCTGTAATTCTATATTTAGGTGATTTATTTTAAACTCAGATCAAGGAAATAGAAAATATTTTTAAAGATTATATAGAAATTATTTGCTTATTATTTTTACTTAGACAATACCTGCATGAAGACAAAGAAGTTAAATATATACGTTAGCTTTGCAGATAAAATTTTATTTTAAAACTTCAGTTGTTCACTTTCATTGTGGCCAAGCCTGACTATTTAACACTCCTCTGTCATGCTTAAAATCTAATGATTATTTTTCCCCTATGGCTTTCCTAACTTAGAAAAGAGGGCTAGAAAGAGCACTTTGATTTGTACAAGTGCACCATAGCCTGTTGCACACCATTCTGATCTGAGGGCTGTCACTTCTTCCAGCCATCAAGCCACTTCTGAAGAACCAGAAACCTGTCAAGTACTACTTTCCATCAAAAAAACAAAAAGGAAATACACATTTTGATCTGGAAATTCATCTTGGACCATGTACATGGACTTGCCGATGACAACTGCCTCTCTATGAGTATATAACATTTTTCTTGTATGCTTACATGAAGTCTGTATCAATCAAAGCATACTCGAGTATGTGACAAGATGCTGAACTTAAGAAGTCTGAAGTCCCAGATGATTTTCTAGTTAAATAGAATGTGAAGGAGATATGAGCTTTTGACCAAAAAATACTTCTCTCATTGTATGAAACTGCATTGCCACAGGGAAGAAAAATCCAGTTAGAGGCTACTTTTCACTGATTTTGGAACTAAGAAATTTTAAAAACAAGTTAAAAAAAAAAATCGTTTCAGCAATGAGAACAATAATTAAGTAATGACAAGTATTTCATCAAGGTAAATATTTATAATTCTTGAGGTAAATGAGTGGTTATTATTTAGAATATAGAAAAAACACTTAAAATATATTAATAGGACTAGATGTTCCATATTTACATTTTCAGTTCAAAGTGGAGAATCATCTGTAATTCTTTACTATAATAAGATTTATTTATGCTACATATGTATAAGCTGAAAAATATTGTTGTTGACAACAACATGGGAGAATAAGTTCATCAGGGTTTCCAAAACTAGAAAAGTTTTCCTCTGCTGTGCCATGACCATGAGCTTTACTCTCAGGTCCCTTCAGTGTTCAAGAACTATCACATTCTTAATAGCACTAAATTTGTGTGTAGACCATGAATTGGTCCTAGTGACTTTACCTAGTGTAAAGACCTACTGCTTGTTCCATCCTACATCCCTGATATGAATAAAGTTTGTTATCCTCAGTCCTGGTAATAATTTAACCTGTTGGCTTAAAAAGTACTCTGTTCACACGTGATAGAGAACAATATTGTTTTCAAAGAATTATTCCAGAGACCTTCTTTGCATAACACTTAGTATATGCATGCTGATGAATAACCTTTGTATGTTACGAATTCAGGGACTCTGCAAATATTTTTAGCTATGGAAATTTCTCTTTTGAGCTGACTTTTTTTCAACATTTTTCTCTTTCTCCATTGTAGCAAAATCCTTTTTCTCAGTTTATTATGCAACCTCAGTAATACAGTTTCTAAAGCATGAAACTGTATCACAAGCATGCCTTGGCAATAATGTTTGTCTAAGGTCGGCAATAGAAGTTGTACACCCAGCGACAGTGACTTTTAGGATATCAAATACCAGCAGTGAAAAACTCCTATTTTGAACATAAATTTTGGCTAAAACTAAAATTGCTTGACTGTTACAGCATTTCAGCTCTACTGATGGCTCTTTTAGAGATACAACTACCAAAAAGATTCAGAAAATGCAGAAGTCAAAGTGTATTAAGAGTATATCTTATCCAGAGGTAAAATTCATTGTGACAGTTATAAATGTTACTATTTCTGCTCATTTATAACATCTAATATGTCCATACTAGATTAATTTAAAATATATTATTCATACTACATATTTTTTCTCAAACTACATATATACTCCCACAATTATTTTTTCTTTAATATTATTACACCTATCTTTATGCAGTGCAAACATATTTTCAGACATCCAGAAAATACTGCCCACTCCAATCTGCAGGTATGTAATATTCAAGCATCACTAAAACGAAGACTTGTTCAGATGCAATGCCAAGAAAATACCCAAGGACACTGCAACTATCTCTACAATCATACTACTTATTTTCAATTCCCTGTGTCTCTTCTAGGTTCAAACACGCTTCACATTTTCCTCATTTTCTCCTTTCCAATTTTGGATATCCTCATTTCGTATGATATAATGGCAGGTGAACCAAGGGAGGCCATATAATTATTCACTAAGCTGTTCATTAAAATTCTACTCTTCTAATTTTACACATTGAATTTTTCCACTTGCTTCTGATACTTTTTTGAAGCAGAGAGTCCAGAGAAAATAAACACTCTCAGAAAACCTCCAAGATGCTAACAGAGGTAGGGAAACAGATCTTGACAATTACTCCAAGGAAAAAAAAGCCTTTGCAAACTGATCAGTATTTCAGTTATAAGGTGGAATAGACAGTGGTTAATCCTGGCCACCTCCTAAAACTTCAAGCTTTTTTCTTTTAACCTATCAGTCCTTCCTCACAGGTAATTTCTCAAAAACAGTGCAGATAAATTAAGAAAAAAATTCAGGTGTTTTTTCCCAATTTCTAAAGAAGTACTTATTAATGAAACTACCCCAGTATACCTGACAATCCCAGGATTTTCCTAGATCTGTCAATTTTCTCCAAGTTCCTAGATATGTCAAATATGAATAATTGTGGGTCATTTCAGGCAGGGAGAACATCATTATCATCCTCCAGCTGTAGAATTTCCAAACATCTAAAGTTTTCACTAGAAAACCTGTGGCATACAGTAGGCCATATGAGGCAAGATACAAACACTTTGCTGCTGTTCATCAAAGGATGCAGTCAGATTAATTCTTTTCTCCTACGAAGTCTTTTCTTCCTCATTGTCTCACTCAAGCTGCTGAAGTGACATGATACTAATGTGAAAAACTTACCTGAAATGCTCCCTGTCCTTTTCCTTACAGTGTAACACAACTGAAGCATTTACTACGCCTGAGGAAAGAGGTCTGAGGAGAGGTTTCCTGTAATCACAGATCTGAGGGCAAAAGCAACATGTTAAAATAGATAGAAGATGTAAACAGTGGCCTTGTTAGGCTGATGTGTCTGAGGAGCCTATTAGAGAAGCATGAATTATACGCAGTTTAAGTAGATGACAAAATTGTTCTTTGTTTTATCAGAGTTTCAAAGGTTGGTGGAATTCCATTCATATTTTTTTACTTCACTCAGCAAAGTCTCTGATTAGACTATGAAACAGCATGGTTAGAATTATAATTCCAGTAGGTGATGATTCGAGAAGATGATCCTGAAAAGACTGCAGTGCCACCTGGGGATATACTGGCTAACGGATTGAGAGTTTGCCCATCCACAGAAGCTTTAGCATCTTCTGTCATGTAAATAGAAGAACATGGCTGCCCAGAGAGTTTGTGGGGTCTCCTTCTCTGGAGACATTCAAAACCCACCTGGACGTCCTCCTATGTGACCTGATCTAGGTGTCCCTGCTTCGGCAGCGGATTGGACTAGATGATCTTTCAAGGTCCCTTCTAATCCCTGACATTCTGTGATTCTGTGCAACATATCAAAGCAGACTGCTAACAGGAAGGACCCTTTCAGGAGAAAAGTGTATGAAATAAAAAAATAGCACAAGCTCCTTCAGGGAAGTTTTCTAATCATGCCCTTGAAGTAATGACTATACTCTCAGACATAGGGACCTTTCACTAAGGATCAACTGTGAGAGCTCATGCCCACAGCTAGATACAGTAGGAGCAGCAGGAAGCACTGTATTTTCATCAATGCCTGCCAGAAACCTCACTTCTCATTTTGTGTCATGGACTGAAAGGAAAGACAAGAAGGAAAAAGTCTTTGGGAATTAGATTTGAAGACACAAAGGAACAATGACAGTTAGAATCATCATATCTAATACTGGAGCTGCTGATGTTCAGCAGAACACAAACTGATCCAGCCCAAATTTTTTGTGAAAAAGCCTCTAAAGGGCAAGACTGCACACTAAGAAAATCATTCAAAGATAGAAGATACACCCAAATAGAATAACAAATTGATGGAATCAGGAGGACTTCTTCTTGATATTAGGTTGTGACCTGTTCTTTTGCTTTTTTAAGCAAATGAAATACTAAAGCTAATCACTGTAATGATTGTATCATATTTCTGACTATTTGAGAATGTCCATTGTGCACACTTTTATCAGCATGATCTTGATTTCAGATGTACATACTGCAAAATGATTCATTGCTGAGGAAAATCACTCTTTAGCGTCATGAGGTTCATTCTAGAGCGTGATGCCAGTATTTTGTGCAAGAGCTGAAGACTCCGCAAACAATTCTTTCACCTCATGAAAAAAGAAAGGTATGTTCTCATACACATCCAGGAGAAAAATTATTCTCCATTCCCTGAAGGTGGTCCAAAATTTGAAGATGTTCAGATATTTGATGCTAGACACACAGTACTGGAAGCACTGCTCAGTTGTTATTTTAAGCTCTATGAAAGACACTTCTGCCAAGTGCTCTAGGTAAGCTACAACAAGGCTCAGAGAGGCTTACAATGCCCTGTGTTTCACACAGTATAAGATGCTAGGGGTAGGATGCTGAGCATCAGGAAGCATCTTCATCTACACATTTACTTGGACAAAACTACTTCTCTAATTCTGCTCCTCTTCCCTCCACCCATGGCTGAAGATGGTGATGAAAAGGTGCCAAACTGAGAACACTAATATTAATTGCGAAAGAAGACAGTAGGATTTACCCTATGCCTGAATTTAATCAGCTAGGAGATTAATGTGTACACTAGGTGCCTCATACAGTGATGTGCTACAAAGAAATCAAGAGTATGACCAGCATGCAATGAGAGCACACATCAAATTTTCTACTGACCGTAGCTTCAGTAATCCATTCTTGGTCTTAATTTTTTTTTTCTACTTATCAGTCTTTTTATCTCCTGCAAACTTCAAAAAAAGTTAATTTTATACTGTCACAGAATTATCAATGTTTTCAGAAATAATAATGAAATCAAATTCATGACCTACAGTGTCTTGTTAGAAGCAAAATTGCTTGCTGATCGTATCCTATTTATTATTTTATCTTGAGGTCTGTCAGATAGATGATTTTTAATCCACTTAATGTGTGCCATGTTGATTTTGTATCCTTCTTAACCAATGCATTCTGTAGCATGAAACTAAATGTTCTGTAGAACTCTAAGTATATTGTATCAACATTATTACTTTATCATCCTAACTCGTAATCTCACAAAAATATCAAATTAGTTTGACAAGATCTATTTTCCATAAAACCATGTTGATTGGCATTAATTATATTTCCCTCCTTTCATTATTAATCAAGTCTCATACCAGTTATCCCATTGTTTTCTGCAGAATTGATGTCAGGTTAACATCACTGTATTTACCCCACTTTCTTGTTTACCCTTTCTCATCCTTCTTAATTTTTTTGTCATTTACTAGGAATTTTATATTGTTCAAAGAACTGTTAAGAAAGGAAATCCTTAAGTTTACTAGTTGCTGTTTCTGTCTTAGATCTGAAACAAAATTTTTTTTATCAGAATCCTGGTTCTTTTCCTACATAGAAGAAACATTTAGTAGATACTTTTCACTTTTGCACATAGTTATTACTCACTCTAAATGTACTTGCCTAGCAATGAACCTGTGCCATTTTGAGGACAATTTTTAATTCACATAAAAATTTCTCAGTTCTTCACAGCTAAATGTTTTTCTTCAGTCCTTTCAATTCCATTACAAGTTTTCTGCTTTTCTTTGCTTCTTTATTTGTTGTCATTAACTTTGCATTTCTTCCAACAGCTACACATGCTTTTGTTATTTTTCTAGCTGTCTTCATCTTCACATAGCATTACAGTTGTTTTTGTAACCTCTTGTTCTTCTTTCCACAGTTGTAACACTGATATTTGGGAGAACAGTAAAATGTTATCAAAAGCCCTGCATAATAATTTCTTCTTCCTTTTTTCTAATTCTATCCATTCAAAAGATGTGCTTTTTAATCATTTTCAGCTTTCACAACTTGGTCCTTGTGCCAAGAGCCCAATTCAGTAAAATACTGAAGCTACTGTGAGGTGTGAAAGAAAGACTGATTTCTTATACTCTGGTATCCACAGCAGATTCTAAAATTCGGAATTAATGGTGTATTTCTAGTCTGCCTGTGGAGGGTGGAATCCAGGCAGAGACAATATTAAGCAGAAAGGTAGCTGAAGCTAGCTGATAAAGAACTTTATGTGAGATTTGTTTGAAGGTCTAGCATTTTCTAGAGCCTTCAGAAAATTATTCTTATTCACAACCTTACAATTACTGCCCAGAGTTCAGAACTTTCTCCTATTGATTGGTATCTGCATTGGTCCTTCCCAAGAACTGAGTAGCCTTCCCTCTTTTGTTGGTTCAGAAGATGACTAGTATTTGTAATAATATTCTACGTAACACCTTAACAGTAAGATGACTTGCCCCAATAGAAGGTACAAATGGGTCAAGGTGATTTTTCCCTTATATGTCCCAGTTAGCACGATAACCCCAGTTTTACATATAGATATTTAATTGTACAGTATTCCATTAAGCACTTAGCAGAACAAAATTAACAAAGAAGATGGATATAATTCCAAGATATGGAGTTACCTGATAATATTCTGCTTACCTGCAGGCTTCTAACTCCACAAATCTTGCATACCATTCCACATTTATCCAGGAAAGATGAATACTCAAATATTTTGTAATCTATAAAGGAGGAGGTTCTCCAGAGACTGTGAGAGCGAAGCCCTTTCTGAATTGTATGAAACACGTTTGAATTCTTACACTTTCTTGATGACTATGGTAGCTAGTAGACAGGCATCATTTGAAACAGCTTTTTTTAGGGAATATCTTGAGACTGTTAGCTTATCTTTCATTTACAAAATTTCTTCTTTCATTTCAGTTAAAGTTGGTATTATAAAGGTATTATCTGCTTAATTTCTGTATTGTGGAGTGTGTTCCTCACGGTAAATGTAACCATATTAAAAAATACAGAAAGTTTCAGGAAATTCTCAGATTCAAATGAAATACTAATACTGTAACTACAGTTTGAAGGAACTGACTGTGTGAAGCTCAGTACCTGTATGTTTAACAGTTTGGTGTAAGGAAGCAGTCTGAAGTGTGAGAATTAATATTTGTTTTTGTTGGGGGTGGTAATATTTGTTTTTTTTTTTCATGAAAATTTAACAGATCTTAATGGTTAAAAGCATTCTGATATCCAACTAACATTAGGAGCTGTGAATCCTTTTGCTCCAATTTCAAGGGACTAGAAGATTGCCAGCTTTCTTTTTGCTCACAATTTCTCATTCACACAAAGATGGCTGTTTCACTCCAAAAGAGCACAGGCACAGCCAAATACACCTTTGAAACTCCTATTAAATAAGAATAGAGTAGAGTATTTAAGCAGCAATGAACCACATGTGGTGCTCATGACATCTAAACTTCTTAAAACCTACTTCTAATTAAATTCCAAATGAAAATTGAAAGTTTTGTTTTGATTTGTCAAGTCCTGTTTAACACAGGGTGTGTTATGCAAGAAACCAATTCTTTTCTTATCCTATGACTCAACAGCAGAGCTCAGCTTGGATGCTTATACTGATGGACCATAAGGCTTCCTACTGTAGGGCCTAAAAACATTTTTAAGGCATTTGAGTTCCAGAGGACATTCAGCAGCACAGAAAAGCAGCACTAGATATGTCTTCTAGACATATCACAAAACCTGCACCTTTATTTAGGCTTTTCCAGATGCTGAGCGAATGAAGATTGTTATGGAGGACAGTTATTTCTTGTGAAATGCCATGTAGAATGTAGAATTTTTGTTCATGATATTAGTCTCTTCTCTCTGATGATAGTACTGATGATGACGTAACAGCATGGAACTGCATCAGGAGACGTTCATTTTGGATATTAAGATTATTCATCAGAGGGTGATCAGGCCCTGCAACAAGCTCCCTAGGGCAGTGGACATGGCCCCAAGCTGACAACATTCAAGGAGTACCTGGGCAAAGCCCTCAGACATAAGTTTAGATTTTGGGTGGTCCTGTGTGGAGCCAGGAGTTGGACTCTTATGATCGTTTCAGTCCCCTTCCAATTCAGGATATCCTACAAGTCTACAATTTAGTTGCACTCATACTTCAAAATAGTTACATGTTATTAAGTGAATATGTTAAGTTTTTCTACCAAAATTACGCTGTTAAAAATAAATTTTTAAATACACATAAACTTATTTAAACAAACTGGTGGCCGTGCAAACTGAGATAAGAGTATTTAAGCCCCAGATGAGAGCAGTACAATCTGACCTGTGAATTTTAACTTTCCCCACTGAAGGATTTCAATAATGTTTGCTGTCTTTCTACTCACTGAAGAGTTCTGAGCCATTCTTTTTGTGCAATCATACATCCAGGACTCTTGACCCCTGAACTCCTTCTTCAGATTAATCAGAGTTGATGTAAAAATCCTTTCTCAAGCTCACAGAAAACCCATGACCACCTTTACAAGCTTTCCTGCTTTTTTCCTAAGAAAATTCAGAAATCATGTTGTAAGTACACGTCTACTTAAAACATATATTTGTATGTATACTTCCTAAGCATAAGTAGGCAAATAAAAATAATCATCTTCTTATAAATATGATGATGATGATGCAAATATGGCATTGTGTGTGTTTAATTTTTTCTTGTTTTTCAAAAGATGCAGTTACTACCATCTGTAGGTTTATATAAATGAAACAATATGCATACTTCTAATAGAAATGGAATTACTACTAAAAGAAATTTAACAGAAATATAATATAAATTGATATACTATGCTTTCAGATGGTTTGGAAGAAAAACAGGCTTCTAGACATTATAAACCATATAAAACTTTAATTAATTGCACTTGAAATTGTGTATGGTCTGTTTTTTTTTAAGCTAAATTTACCACATACGTGTTATTTTGTTTTGACTTTATGCAAAGGATTCTGTGTGTATAAGAGGGCTGCTCTGAAAGTAAAACCTCCTTTTTATCATGTTTACCCGTGATATCAGGGGTGGATGTTGGTGGTGTGGCAGTAGAGATTGAAATATCCTACAAATATTCTGTTATATTTTGTTGCTTTATGACAAATGACAGCAGAGGGGCAGACAGACAAAATAACATCTAACATGGAAATGTGTATGAAGCAAAGTTCTATCACTGAACTCCTCCATGAGGAAAAAAGGGCTCCCATTAACATTCGTTGATGCTTGCTGAATGCTGATGGAGACCAAACAGTGAGTTTGAGCACAATGAGGCAATGGGTGGTGCCTTTCAGCAGTAGTGACCACAACAGTGGTTCACCTGTGCCGGTGCGGATTTTCAGTAGTGTGGCATGCATGCTCTTGTTCATTGCTGGCAAAAATGCATAGCTAATGGTGAAATGTATAGCTATGTTGAAAAATAGTCTTTTGTATCTGAGAATTTCCATTATCAGATAGTGTTATTGTGTTCTTTGAAGCTATTTTAATTTCCATGAAAATAAATAACAGACATTACTTTTGGAGTAATCTCTGTGTGCATGTACGTGTGCACATACATACATACATACATGCATACCTATATGCATATTTTCTGGTTGCACAGTAATGTAAAAAAAAAAATAATTGTGGGGGACATTGTAGCAGAACAATATGTAACAGCTGCCTTCCTGTCTCTCAGAAAAGATATAAAGGATTGTTTTTCCTTTTACAGTGATCCCTTAAGTCATGGCAACCTTCTCCAATTGCCATTAATTCGACACTCTGACAACTTAAAGACAACAGCAGCACATGAGATCTAAAAGGAATTGTGTCTAATTTTCACTGCTAATGCATTGTATCTGCAGAACTGATATTAAAGGTAATTCTGCACATCATATCTTGAAACCAGATATCAGGAGGGGATGATGAACAAATTGAAACCTCTTGTGGGAAAGAATCTGACCAAATCCTAACATTCCATAGACCATTCAATTGAAATTGATAAGACTTTTGTAAATCATTCCAGTGACTTTGAAGAGATGAAAAGATAAAACCTGTAATAGTAAATAAGCAATATTTCCACAGAAAAAAATTAAGTTCATGTTCAGGAAGTATTTCAAATACTTAGTTTGATTTTGAAAATAAATATAAGCTAATAATTTTCTCAGTTATTTTTTTCTTCAGCTTTGTTTTAAGCGTTGTAATTTCTGCAAATTTGAATTACAAAGAACTGTGTATCTGACAACGTCTTTTTTTTTTTCACTTTTTCCGCTTAGGCCTCCCTCCACATTCATGTGTAAGGAATGGGCTGACTTGCTACAAAAATTTTTATACACAACATGGAAAAAGCATCTACAACCCCAACCTTGTCTCAGAAATAAGAGAGCAGATGAAGTGGATGAAATTCAGCCTTTACTAATCTGCCTATTCCTAAACAGCTATTAGATCTTCAGAATAATTAGGAGCAGTTGTTAATTGACTCACATATTAGATCCAGAATTCAAGAGTGTACAGAATGTGTTTTAAATTCCCCCCATGCAGGAAACAAGGTAGTCTACAGTTCATTTTTAGCCATTCTTCAAACTATGGAGGTAGAATGATGTCATTGCTCTTCATCTTCCACCCTACATTATCATGGTAAAAACCATCAGCTTCAGATTTTGTTAGATCTAGGCCCAGAATCGACCACTGATTCAAAATAGGTGTTTTTAAATATACGCTTGGAGTGTTTGATTTGATCTGATTTTGGGTGAGGGAGAATCTTAAAAATAGAATACAAGGAAGATGGTATTGGCATACTATATATCTAAAATACTTTCAGTGCTCAAGATGAAAGATTTCCATGAATTTTCCTTAAAGTATTATAAAACTTTAATTTAGAAAAGCTATATCTTCAAATGATAACTTATTTTGAAATTGAAATTGAAGACAGTAGTATACATAGAAGAATGTCTATTTAACAGCGAGATAAGAAGCTAATCAAGTGCTTCTAACAATGATTTTCTTTGTCTGAAACCAAATAATTCAATTTTATTTTGGTAAGAATCCTACAAATCTTGTCTCCCTCCCTCCCTCCCTTCCTTCCTTCCTTCCTTCCTTCCTTCCTTCCTTCCTTCCTTCCTTCCTTCCTTCCTTCCTTCCTTCCTTCCTTCCTTCCTTCCTTCCTTCCTTCCTTCCTTCCTTCCTTCCTTCCTTCCTTCCTTCCTTCCTTCCTTCCTTCCTTCCTTCCTTCCTTCCTTCCTTCCTTCCTTTTCTTGATTATAAAATCTTTTATAACTTTATACTTTCAGCGTTTACTGAAATTTATAAATTACATCTTTCAGTTAGATTTTAAATCTAATGTTCAGAAACTCATATTTGCTTTGGAAATGCGAAAGGTGAGTTTGCTTACATGATTCCACAGGTTCCCTATGTATCAGTACTTTGGTGCATGTAATCATAAGTAGTTTCTTTAAGTAGTGTTTTTCATTAATATTTTTCAAAATTCCTCAAGTGATTTCCCGTGAAAAGGGAGGATCTAATTGGATTTTTAATCCCTAGCTAATCAAGCAGCACATTGCATATATATGTTTTGTGTAGGAACTGAAAAGTTCTTTCCACTGCCCTATTATAAGAAGACAAGTTTAGATGTAACTTGAATCAGTAGAAAAATAACTCAGTAAAGTCCCTATACTGTATAGATGTTACATGAAAACAATGTTCTCCTTTCTTTAAAATGCAGCCAGTGCCTAGCCTTTGATGAGCCTCTGGAATAATGGAGTGCCATGGGCTATTTTCTTCTCGTTTCTATAGCTCAATACAGCGCTTGTCTCTTCTGTTTGTTTTCAGCTAATTGCCTCAAGATCTAATAAGTTAGTGATGATGTACGTTGAGCACCAGTGACCCCTTGCCAAAAGAAATATTATGTCGCACCAAAGTTTAAGGAGGTAGGTTTTTATCAGTCAAATATGTTTTCCCTAAAAGGCTCTGATTTCCACTGTGTAGGTTGTAAGTGGCATTCATGATTGCACTGGTTCTTTTAAATGGCTAAGCCAGAAATAATATGTGAGAGTAAAAGCCAATGTAGAGGCCAAATGCTAACCTACTTGTGCTCTCTTATTGTTATAATGCTTTGGTATTTGTTATTCAGTATGCCTCAAAGGAAAAAGAGTTAAGAAATTTCAGACAATGTTCAACATTAATCAGATGTTTATTTACATTTTTTCTCAATAAATATAATTTTAATGATTTTATTTAAAATGCTCCTTACTCATTTTCTTCTTGCTACAGCAAAGAAATTCTTGGAAAACAAAGGTATTAGTAGCTTTACTTTCAACGATATTGAAATTAATAACATGCTGAAGCAACTAAGAATGAAGCCTGTAGAGAGAACTTATTGATTCTGTATTAAATAATATTACACAAATTGCAAGTTAAAATATATTTTCTTTTTCACTAAACAAAACATTGCTCTGGGAATGTTCAGTTATATCAGAAGCAAACATCTGCCTAGGAACTTTTCTGAGATTTTCCAAATTTTTTTAATGGAAGCTGCACCCTCTTTTCCAAGATAGCCAAGGAGATAGCCTTCTATGGAAAAAGGCAAAAATTAAGAGTGTTATGGAAAAAAAAAAAAAAAAAAAAAAAAAAAACACAAAAAAACAAACCAACATTTGCCTTGCATGTATAGTCATCATATGCTTTGGTAAAAGAGTTTTTCATGTTACAGGGCAGCACCAAAAATGGTCTAACTTTGTAATACTCTAGATGATATAAAGTCCCTAATCGAGTTATCTTCATGCTTGCTGGAATGAACAGCTCTGAGTTCAGTAGAAATGCCCACCAAGGGGTCCCAAAAAGCCAGCTTGATGGCAAATAGCCCCTTCAAGTAGCCATCTTGAAACACAGTTGGAGGTTTGTACTGGAAACCCAGAGCACAGCTAAATGATACTAGATTTATTTAACTATTCTCTGTGGCTACCTCTTCTCCTTTTTTAGCTTGCACACTCTTGCCCTGTCTTTTGCACTGAGATGTTTGTGCTATTAGTGAGATAGTTCATTTCACTGTCTGCAGAAAACTAAACCCCTGAGGAAAGGAAAATATTTCCTGTGATAAGGAGATGAACATGCAGCTCAAGAGAAATAAAAGCCTGCAAGATGTGAGGGGGAAAATTCACGTTCTTATAATTTAAAAGGTTGTGAAACTGCACCCAGCTAAACTTGGATTACATTGACCCTACTTCCTACTTTTCCTGACTGAGTGCTACTTCTACACCTTTCATACCCTCACTGGCTCCAATTTGGCCAAGTGGTGATCTATCTTAGAAAACTATTCTCTGAAAAAAATAATTAACAAAAAAAAAAGATTTATCAATCATGCAACTACCACAGAACAGGAGGTATGGGTACATGGGTACATACCATGTGTATGGGACACAATCCAAGTTCCTTTCCATGCCCAAAGGGATATGAGCTTGCATTTTTTCAGTGTTCAGGTGAGTGCACAGGCACAGACAGGCCATAGAGTATGATGACATTGAGAGCTCACACCCTTATCCAGTGACTATTGTGCATAAACAGTGAAACATGCACTATGTCAGAGTCTGGAAGGCAAGACTAAAATTAATTTGCCTCAGAACTGTATCCTTTTCCACTCCCTGTGTTTCTGATGCTCTCAAGCAGTTTGTTGTCCCACAACACTTAAAATAATTGCATCACAAAACAGTCAAAACCATATGGTGCTATATAGAACATCTGAAAGAGAAAGAAGAAATAAAACAAGGTATCCTACATCTTGTGTGACTGCTCTAGTCACTAAACTGTTGGATGATGGACAATGTTATTTTCTGTTTTTGTTCCTTTTCACATTTTGCCAAGTCATTGCTTACCTCAGGAAAACATATTCCATTCTGGGTGAAGTAAGTGAAGGAAATATTGCTTTGAAAGCTTTCGACACTTAACTGAGTGTCTAAACTGCTTGGACTTCCCCAGAGAAGAGGCAGTAATCACAAGGCCCAGGGATGAGCATCTGGATGTAAAGGCAGCGGAACTCATGAGAAAAAAAACAAGCCTATGAATTTCTGGATGCTATTGTGGTCAGATGGCAGCTGAGAAGGAATCTTGAGGCTCAGTGTTTGGGATTTAAATGTGGAGCTGTAAGTCCTGTGCCTTTTAGGGTACAAAGTTGTCACAAAATAATTTCAAGCAAAGTAATAAACCAAAACATTTAAACAGCCTAGTTGAGCTGTTAAGAAAACAAAACCAAACCAACTAATCAAAAAAGATTTATATATATTTTATATTTATTATTATATATTTATTTTATATTTTATACACAGATATATTTTATTTAAATTTGCTACTATATCAGATATTATCCAGAGTTCACATCTAATTTTATATATAGTAAATAGGAAAACTTCTGGGATTTATGTATTAAATATCAGGAAATTGGTTGAAACTGATGAAAAGTAATGAATAATGTATAATGAAACAAATGAGTGACCGTGCATGATAGGAGCAAAGGCACATCACAGTACTCTGCTTAACAAGTAAATATAAGGTACATATGAACTTCTGCTTTCAAAATAGCTAAAATTGCTTTTGTAGAGTTTTTAAGTAGTCATAAACTCTCGTTCAGGTTCTGCTTTCAGTTGAAAAATAGGAAAATATGTACAAGAAAGATTCTAGGTACAAAGGATTTTTTTTTTCTTTTTTTTTTCTTTTTTTGCAGGTAATACATTAATAGCTAGGAATCTCACAGATTCTTAATACAGCAAACAACGTTTAGTAAGAAAAAGAGTTTACAATAATATTGTGGTTTAGTTCTATCGTTGCATTTTCTTATACATTGGAATTACTTCTCTTGATGTATGTATATAAATACAAGTGCCAGTTAGAAAGGGTTAAGAAATGATACGACAACATTTGCAAATGCCAGTGCTCTTCATATTGGTCAAAATTAGAGAAGACTTTGAGAAGCTTCACAGGGACTTATTGAAGCTAATACAGTTGGTATTTTGATGGTAGTTAAGAATCAGTGACTTTCTAATGAAAAGAAATGTACTCTGGAGAGAATAATGTAAAGTCAATGAGATTGATGCTGTGCTTAAAGTCAAGTGTTTATGTGACTGCCATGCTGAATAAAGATGGCATTAGATTCTTAAAGTTAATTCACTATTATATACATTGAATCTTGGAATCTTAATGATTCTTTACCATTTAAAAACTATTATCTATTTAGAGCAACACTGCCTTTTTATTTATTTTTTCAAGTTATTTTTTCACATTAAAAAGTTATCCAATTTGCAGTATCATTTACAATCAAGAACCATTGTTAAATGAGTTTTTACTACACTAATCAACATTATCAAATTGTGTAGTCAGGCTGGGAGGACTAGAAGGATTTCCCCAAATCACTGGAACTTATTCAAGTAAAAATTTAAATTTAAAAAAAAAAAGTAAATTTACCAAGAATGTCCATTTTTTCTAGGCAGCAGAATATATATTTTCCCCATTGTGTCGCTTTCTCTTGTCTTGGATTAAATGTCCAGTATAGTATTTAGTTCTTCCATTATTTTATGATGTTGTTAAATATGTATTGTTCCATACTTGAGAACAATTTGACAATATATTAACCAGAATGAAAGAAATAAAAATATATGTTGCGTGCATGAGTCTTGATTACTTGCAACATTGTTTTCTGTAGTGTGATTTAACCCCTTTTCTGATTGAGATCATGTTTGCTATTCCCTTTGTTTAAAATATGTCTAAGAATTCTATTTCTACTGCAAAAATAAATGATGAATTATTTATACATACCAATTATTTATTATCATTTATGCAAAGCTTGTCATATTATGCATGCATAAAGGGATTAAATCACTGTTAACCCATAATGCCTTTAGGGGTATTATATGATAGGCAAAAGGTTGCTTGTGTTTACTATTGTAGATAAACATATACATTAAGAACATACATTTTGTTTATACAAATTGCCATGCTGAGTATCAGTTCTGTTAGGAAAATTAAGTGTTTATTGAGCAATTGGTTTTCTAAGTAATGCTCAATTAATCTATTTAATCCTGTATGCTTACTTTCTCTAGATTTAAAATATAAGCTTTTTTCAACTACTGATACTCAAGTAGAATTTAATTCAAATCTGAGGAATGGTAGTATAAGAATGAAGGCCTTCCTTTTCTTTGCTTTCTCTGTGCATCCCAAGGCAGCACCTTCATCACTTAATGATGCATCACTGCACTTTAGGATTAAAATAAGTAAATACAATTTATAAAATGTCAAAATAATACAATTTTCTATTAATTCCAATCAGTCTGAACTATAAGGCAAATTCAGGAAGACAGAAGTTTTAAACTAGCATAAGTAGATGGAAAAATTAGATGCAGCTGCTTTCATGGAGAACAAAGTAGTAGTACATCTATGTAGTGTATAGGCCAAAATTATGTTTAGTATTAAAATAATAAAGTAGTCCATATGTTTTGCCATCGTGCTGTAAAAATAAGATCTTTTATGAGGTTTATACAAAAAACACTTTTTCAGCTTTAATAAACAAAGAATTAAGAATTAATTCTTAAAAAGGGATTAGGTTGTATGTGTGTGCTTAAGGACATTTCATATGATGGCAGTGTGAGAGTAATTCAGCAAGAGTCAAATGACAACTATTTAATGCAGTCACTCTCCAAAGCTGCAATATCTTGTTACAAATATGGTTCAGGTCACAGTCTAAACACAGTTAAAGGTCTCAACCTAGTTCCTGAAGAATGTGAGTTCACATAACAAAACCTGGCCCTCGAAAGCACACTTGCAAGTCCCTAATCACGGCATTTTTGTTCTCATTTTTTCTTGTCCCTATTCAGCAAAGCAACATGTTGGTTTCTTAACCTATCCCAGTTCTACTCCCACAGTGGCTTAATTTGTTTCTGTTCACTTCAGAACCTATAGGTCCCAAGGATCTGTTGTTTTAGCTGTTATGGCACTTTTAAGATTTTCCTAAGGAGCCAGCACAAACACGTGGGAGCATATCCCGATGCTGAAGGCTGAGAAATTGAAAATAACACCAAGTCCTCTGGCAACAGTACTGGGAACAGTTAAGTGATCTTGATCAACCAAACTGAAGGAAAATGTATACCTGTTATTGTATGTTGATTATGAAAAGGTCAGGTCAGAAAAACAACATCTTTTCCTAATTTAGACAGACTACAATTAAGTCGAAGGTTGCCATTGTTTTCAGTAGATTTTCATACTGGATATCGCAGTCTTGAATAACCAAAATCTTTTTCCATACATAGCTCCAAAGTGGGAAGAAGCCCTTCTGAATGCCAACTCTTAGGGTTTAGCACAGGCCCATCTGCCATGCTTATTCACGTCTGAAACCTAGCATAAGCTCTTGAGGTGAACTTTACACTAAAAGCATTCATAGGGAACTAGTAGCTTCAGCCCTGATTCAAAATCAAGCCATGAAACAAAGCCCTACTAACAAACAGTTTTTTACATCATAGATTAATGCCATTACATCTTAATGTTCACTAGATGCAAGAGCCTTTTTTTAACCAGCTGCACTGAAACAATATGCTGCAAATAAGACTACCCCCTTGTTTAGGCTTATTTGACAGCAGAGAAATGCCCTGATCTATACTGTGTTATTCTGATTAAAACCAATACAAGTGAGATCAAAATCAAGTCCACTGACTGTAAAAAGCAAAAGAATGTATTAAAAGAAAAAGTAGTTTGAGGGCAAGTAAAACCTCTAGCTTGTTTTTTTAATTAATATTTTCTTTTTGCGACATAGCCCCAGGCATCCAAATATATATTCTTCTAATCCCACTTGACCTCAACACAAATGTTTATGCCAAGGGTTTTCTCATGTTCCCAAGACTGGGGCTTAGGATAATGGATTCTACCAAAGGGCATTCTTGCATTTTTCTTCTCTTCTTTCATTTTGAACCACCTTTCTATCCATGTTTTAATCCTAATTCTCATCTGTCCCATAGATATGATCTCGTGTGTAATATTTCTATGGATGATACACTAAGGGCTCTGCCTACTACAATCAGTACTAATGAGTGCCTTCTTACCTTCTAGCTACAGAGCTGAAGTAAAATATGTTCTGTTTCAGAGAGAAACTCTGTACATATTGCTGCTATCTTATTTCTGCACAGATGATCCACGAAGTCAAACATTCATTACTTACCATAAAAATAGTAAGAAGAACAGATTTTGAATTTTTTTTTCTGCTTGAAATAATAGATTTTAAAAAGAAATATTCCTTTTTTTTTTTTTCAGTTGCTGTCATGATTTTTGCAAAAGATCAGAAGTAGCACTGCTGTCAAAAATAAAAAAATCAGCATTCCATTATGTATTAGAGTTGCCAGAAATGATGCACAAGATTTTTCTGTGCAATTCTGTGTGCAATTCTTAGTCTGTCAGAAAATGCATATTCACACTGTAACTGTGTTTATAAAATTAGTCAAAGTAGCATGTAAAAATGTTGTCACTTGTATTTATTAATCAAAATGAGCTTGCTTTGAAACTTTGACTCATGCAAATTAGTAACAGAAAATTAAGATGGAATTTTCTTTTATTTATCTGTAAACACTTTGATGTGTTTCCCTTGGTGTACAATAAAAAGTGTTGTGATATTTTTGTAATATCACCACTAATGCCTCAACTTTAATTTTAGATGTAAAAGTTTGTCTTGTATACTATCTTGAACATTTCAAAGAGTTCACAAAAAATCTTGATAAAACTTATTGTTCCACATCTGAAAAAAGAAAAATGTACCAACGTAAAATATTTAAAAGTAAAAGCCTGTATTTACTGCCTGCCAAGTTACATTTGAATTGTGTTTTATTTGCAATAACAGTGACATGACATACTGTCAAAATATCCTGACGTAATTTAATAATTTTTAAGAACATTTTAATGATAAAAGGGAAAAATAAAAAGCCAATGGATGTAAAAATTACTATTTTATCAAGTAAATAGGGGAAGCATCCTGCTAGTTTGACCACTTCTCATTCTTGAATTTGTATTGCTTGTGTATAGATGTTTTTTATTCTCATTCCTTTAACAAATTTTATATAAAACACATTTAACAGTTTTAACCAACATCTTTGCATTTTTTTGTCTTCAATAGGAATAGCAGCTAATCAACACTACAACCTCTGAGTGTGATTATGATTTATACTAACTGACTGCATGACAGCAATGGAGTTTAAAAAATGTAAGAGGAGTAATTACAGAACATACTCTACCTTGCAGAATAAGAAAAACACAAATTAACCTATAACAGATTTTAAAAAATCAAGATCAGAATCAATAAGTAAAAATCAGAATATAATTCCCTGAGTCAGTATTTATATCCTGTCTTCTCTTTAGAGCATCTTTATTTAGGATTTCTGGTAAGTTTGCCATGGAGCCTACAGAGAATGTTACTATACCTCACAGTATTTGAACACAGGACTATGACTCTTCTTAAACTGTATTTCCAAAATGGATTACTAATAGCCATTTATGGGAGATACTGATAGATGATAAGTTTCTGGTTGTTTCCTCCTGAAGGAAACACACAAAATGCCATAACATTTTTCATCAGAGTTAATCATCGTCCAAGGATTCTGAAGAATAAAGGTTTCAAATCCTGATAACTGATTATGGAGGAGAAATAATTTTAAAACTGTTGCAAAATACAAACAGGTTGTAGTATGTAAAACACAATTCCCCATGTAGTCATATGCACATACACTGATATTCATTCCCTGAATCTTAAAGTAATTTAAAAGGATAATTAGTGTGTAGTGTCTGAATTGGCTCCTCAGAGGGTTAGTGTCCATCCTGTTTGTCACTGTTTCCAGCCTAATCCTGTCTAATGAGGGTTTATGTTAACATGGCTAAGCACTTGCCGATATGTGCTACCAAGCTATCTAAGCTTAGAGAAGACATGCTGTTCAAATGTCACTGCCGTTGGCTATCATGCTATAAGATACTGATTATTGCTTATTATGTTTCATATTCAAGAAGCTGCCACTTGTGCTTGTTTGTAGACTCTTGTAGTTCTTATGTAGGTAACAAAAAATGTCTGTGTTTTTCCTAGGTGTAAATTTTAATCTCTTTACTTGCATACCTGTTAATAATTCTCTGTGAAGGGCAATACCTTTGATTTCCTGCTTTAAAGTATTTAGAGTCAGCTAAACAGCACTATGAGAAAAATAAAAACAGAATTTAAACATCAGTTGAATATGTATAAATATTTATATTTTTAAATGTTATGCAAATGCAAATATGTATATACTTCAACATATTTGGAATATGCTAGAGGTTTCCTTTAAGATAAGACAATAATTTCTTCTTTTCTCTTTCCTTTGTCATCCTTGCTTTAGAAGCTACTGGACTCTGTGGAACATTATAAATCACAGGCCATTTCTCACTGGCTAGTTATGATTATCCTTTGCAGGTAGGAAGACATCCTACTAGAGATTGAAACCAGAGGTCAGCCTTCAGATCTGAGATTTGGTTCAAGTTTGTTTTTTCTTCCTGTCCAGGGAAGGTAGAGACTCACTCTTGTTATAATTGCTTACATTAGCTATTTCTACACTGCTGCTAAAAAGAAGCCTCGGGAGTGCACACAAGCAGCTGACTAGCATGTACTCTCCTATCTATACTACTGCCCGTCAGGTTGCCTAAGGCCAGCCTTCAGGCAGCCCATGAGCAGTTTGTTTGGGCATATCTGGAGTAGCACTAAGCTCCTAGACACATCAGGGATAGAAGGTCCTGACCACTGACTCCCCTACAGATGCAACACAAATGTATCAGGACAGACCTTGACACAGTTTCAAGTGTGCTGGCAAGACCACTGCACATTCCTTACCTTCTGAAGAAGAGTCCTCTTGACTGTGAACAGCCCTGCCTAAGAACAGTCCCAGATCATTCAGAGATTTTGCCAGTGTGCCAACACTAAAGGCTGAGCTACAGAGTGGAAGGGGCAGCACTATCTGGCACCCTCCTATGCCTCACCATAGCCTGGGCCCCATCTTTGCAGTTTCCCAATTTTTACCTTAAAATCTCAAACCGTCTGGTTTGGTGTGGATGAAGTGGATATTATTATAATTCACCAAAACAAAAGTGCATATGTTTGTATGTGTGTGCTTAAGCCTATAAATTAGCCTGGATGCTTACATTTTTGATCAGCTAAATAAATGGGAGTATTGCTGATGTATATCGTTGTAGTAGATAGAATACAAAGCTGGAACCAGAGTTCAACTGGGAGTTTTGTGGAAGACCAACATTTCTCTTTCCATTGTCATCTTGCAATAGCTGAGTAAAATGAAGATTTGGCATGGCGTCAGCACCCTGGTAAAATTCAGTCAAGGAATGCTGCAAAGTTTTGTAAATCATACTTTTCTATGGATCTGAGTTAAAAAAATAACTGTTATGAAAGATGAAACTGTGAGAATTAAGTGGTGAATTTTTGATATTAAAACATATTGGTAAAAATAGCCTCAACTAGCTTGGAAGAAATATTACTATAATTAGAGAATTAGCAAATAACAATAATTTCTATTTATCCCTTTTAATATTTTTCCTCATACATTTGAAACCCTTAGAACTACATTAAACGTGATTCTGATTTGAGTTTGAGAAAAATCTAGAAAAAAAATCTTTTTTTTTTTTTTAAATAAGTAATAGTATGTCTAAACAGAATCAAATGTTAACATTCTACAGAATAAGTCATAACTATCTCATTTTAAAGCTGACATCGTTATCATCACACAATAGAAAAATATTTCTCTTTGGTTATTATTAACAAGACCATAACAACAAACTTCCTGTCAGAAGAATTGCCATATTGTATCCAATACACTGGCCATCCCAGCCACATCTTTTGGGTAAGCTGGTGATGATGCCAGGAAAAGTAAAAACAAATTCAGCTTGACAGTTTATCTAAGGTATCTCTTCCAATGTGAAAAGCAGTGAATTGAGTGAGCTTACACCTACATGTTGCAAATTGTGTTTACAATAACCTCTGTGCACTTGGAATAAATACATCAATCTTTTATGGTTTATTCATAATTTTTCTTTCTTTTAGGAAGAAGGTTCAGCAAAATCACTGTCTGAAAATTTCTAGTACTCACTGTATTTGACTGTATTTGAGTACCAATTAAAATCCTTTGATAATATTAAATGCTGAAGTTGATGTGTAAATTAGAGTTGGTTGCCCTCCAACCTGATATGTTTTCAACCCATTCAGTCATTTCTGATATGATCATCTTCTTCAAGTCTGAAGATGATTTTTAAGAAGCAGCCCCATTCCTCATTTAGCTACTGCCTGGATAAATAGATATTTTATTATTAACTTCTAAAATTTGTTTGTGTCATGAACTTTGATGGAAAAAAATTAATTGGTTATAAATGAGAATCTATTGAGAAAGTTTCCTAATAAAATGCCTCTATATCCTTTACGTATAGTCATTTATAAATTTCAATTTCTCAAGAGATAGTTGTGGTATCCCCTGTTCCCAAGTGTTATAAACACTGTAGGGAATATGATTTCCTCAGCTGCCAGAGCTCTTCCTTCCTAGAGACCAAAGTAAGAGTCCCACTGAGCTTTCTTGGGCTAGAAGCCATGAAGGTTATTTTCTGCTATAACAGTCCTGCAGTAATTAGTAATTACTGAAAGCTGAATCTGGTCCATTGTTAATTTATTTAAATCACTTAATTTCATTATATCATAGGCAAATTACAGGGACAGTTATAGTTTTGGCCATGCAAAACTGTCCATGGCCAAGATGTATAATGTTTCTCTAATTTGTCTCCAAGGGAATTTAATTAATTGTGAAGTGGACAATATGGCAAATGCTGGAATTTGTATTACTGATTAGCTCAATAAAAAGTTGAAATCCTGCTCCACTCATCCTAACTGAGAGGGACCAAAAGGCTGTTGGAGAACAAAGGTAGAGGCCTTTGTGCAGCTGCTTCTTTTGTCCTACTGGCAACTGGAGTTTTGACTTCTATTACTTGAGGCTATTTATCAGTAAAACCACGCTAGAAAGGATCCAGTTAGCCCACCAAGCATCTAAAATTGAAAAACAGATGATTTCTACCATCTCACAAGTTCCCGAACTAATTAATTTTCTCACTCCTCTAACCACATAAAGCAATTCTATCAGAGGAAGTGTGAGCAGAAGAAAGAGAATGGAGAAAATGTAGAGATGCCATATTCACAAGAGGCAACTTTGGAATATTATAGATTATATTAAAGTTATGATTTTTCAGTGAAGATCTATCTTTATAGCAAACATTTCACACAATAATTGACAAATTCTGCAGCAATTTAACACTAATCTTGTATCAGTCATTTGAAATATACAACTACATTATTCTAATGTTAATGAGTTTCAAGTGCATAATAAACTAATTGACATCCCTTGACCAATAATAAAGTGAATTTTTTTACAGTTGAAATAAAAGCTTCTAATATTCATACATGTTCACAAATTTCAGAAAATTAATTATGTTTTAGCACCAAGGTCATAAATATTTGTTACAAAACAGATACCCCTTTTAGCTGTATTTTCCTAAAGTAAGCTTTTCTTCTTTTCATTGAGTATTCACAGTTTAAACTTGTAAAGGCAAACAGGTTTCCGTATCCAACTAAGTAGAGTGTCTATCTACCAAATCTGAATCTTCTGCTTACATGGATTGTGCTCACAAATGAGTACTGTGACTATCTAAGAGTACAGATGAAGATTTATTCTTGAACTGAGGACTCAACCTGAATATGATACATTTAATAAAGTTGAATTTCCCAAGGAATCACGGAATCACAGAATTGTAGGGGTTGGAAGGGACCTCCAGAGATCATCGAGTCCAACCCCCCTGCCAAAGCAGGTTCCCTACAGCAGGTCTCACAGGTAGGCATCCAGGCAGGTCTTGAACATCTCCAGAGAAGGAGACTCCACCACCTCCCTGGGCAGCCTGTTCCAGTGCTCCGTCACCTCACTGTAAAGAAGTTCTTGTGCACATTTGTGCGGAACTTCCTATGCTGCAACTTCCGGCCGTTTCCCCTTGTCCTGTTTCCACTCACCACTGAAAAGAGTCTGGCCTCGCCATTCTGCCCCCCACACCTTAGAAACTTATAGACCTGGATCAGGTCCCCTCTCAGTCTTCTTTTCTCAAGGCTGAACAGACCCAGTTCACTCAGCCTTTCTTCATAGGGGAGATGCTCCAGGCCCTTCACCATCTTTGTGGCCCTCTGCTGGACTCTTTCCAAGAGATCCCTGTCCTTTTTGTACTGGGGAGCCCAGAACTGGACGCAGTACTCCAGATGAGGCCTTACCAGGGCAGAGTAGAGGGGGAGGATCACCTCCCTCGGCCTGCTGGTCACGCTCTTTTTAGAAAGAAAGATGAAGTATAGCAAGTACACATGCGTTCCAGTTATTCCAATGATAGAATTCTCAAAAGTTTACAGTAAGAACAAAAACCTGGTTTGCTTTAGCAAGGAGGTTTATCTATATTTGACATAATAAGCCAATTATATTGCTACTCCCAATTTCTTTTGGTTACAGCATACAGAATATGTATCAGAACAAAGCCACAAGAAAAAAAAATAGTAAATAACATTATCAACTTTAAAGAGATGAAACCTTTTCTTCAAAATTGGATCACAAACTTTTCTTTACTGAGGTTCTCAAGAAATATTACATACATTTCCAATACATGTTAAAAACTACAAGTAAAGAAACTGGATTAGATAAATTAAGATTCCTGAGCAAGAGGACTGATGGCTTTCTAAATATCTGCATTATCTATATTAATCACTACACGCTTGATAATGTTGCTTTTGGAGATAACTGCAAGTTCTATAATAAAACATTTTTTTTATAAAAGACTCAGAAATTATTCAAATCTGTCAATGCATTTTTCAGTTTCCTTTAAAAAATACTCGCAGACTATTTTGGTTCAAGGTGACTGGAGTTGTATTAAAATATAATAATACATAAAATATAATTAAAATATTTTTATTTTATTTTGAATCCATCTACGTGATGACTGAGACTGGCATGGACTTTCTGTCTGACAGGAAGAACCACAGAACATCATACAAAGGATATGAAACACACAAGTCAAACAAAAATAATTTCAAGTGCAACTCAAAAATAAATTTCACTCAGCAAAAATTCTCTAGATCATTATCTGCATTTTTTCTGCTAAGTATTTTTCGTGGTCAGTTATGTGCCATCTGTAATGTGCCACTCTTTCCCTCACTGAATGCCATATGAAAGGGAAGGTGCTAAGAGGCCAGAGAAATATGGCAAAAGAGGAGTACACATTTTGCACATTATTTTGTTCTGATGTCAAAGCAGTATGCCTTAAAATCCAGTGAAGAAGTCCACTGAATCATTGCTGCTGCAGATCAGAATATTTTATTCACAGTACTTTCAGCAGAAGTCCATACAAATGGGAAGAAATACTCCAGCATCTTGTATTTGTGGCAGTAAATTCTGTGCTCACGGTGAGGTTTTTCAAAGCACAAGGCAGAGTCATACTCCAGTCTCTTATGGGAATGCAGTTTGTTCCTCCAATAAGCATGCTTAAAACCACCATTACGAAGCTCATGGGGGCTGTCACCATAAATGGCATACAGAAATTCAGGACAAATATCTTAATTTTAAATGCATGTGGTCCCTAAATAAAACAAAACTAATATAATAATTTGTAATTTTCAGCTGTATTAACTTAAAGTTATACTGCAGCATTTGAAATGCTTCTTTCAAATGGGAAAGCCTATTTAAATATATATTCATGGGAAGTTATATATACACGGTGTACATTTAAAAATTTACGTATTCAACTTCATACTTCATACATAATGAAGTCTCAAAATTTTACATTTTATTGAGAGCATACTGGTTTCTATTGTAAGTGTATTTTGGCAAGTTGCTCTGAAAGACCTCACTGTCACATTTAGCATAAATGTAATTTTTCTGTACTTCTTCAACATTGTCTTTAAGCTGTTCTCCATAGGGAAAATTAGTTGGGCAATAGGTCAAATCACTTTCAGCTCCTATTCAATGCAAGTGCACTTAGCTAACTATGACCAATTAAATCATTATGATTTCTGAGAGAAAAACATTTGCTCTACAGAATCCCCCTTCCAACTAATGAATCGCTATTTATTAATTTCAAGTACAACTTTGAGAAGCCATCAGATTGTAGAATTCTGTTAATTCTGAAATGAAATGTCAGAGACATTTTTTCATGGAATTACTACAAAAAGCAAGTTTGTCTGACATTTACTTCTGTGATATTCCCACCTCCTGACTGTTTAAAATAAAATTTAAAATCTCAAAACAAATCACAATCTAAAGTACTTAATCTCAACTGACTCTGTTGAAATCACTGTGGGATGGATTGACAGGCCTTGAAATATGTGTTACAATAAGATAGTTAAAGATCAGAATCTATTTAAGAGAACAGACTTAATAGGATTAATCTTCATCTGCAAGCATCTGTACATGAAGATATCTGATGTTAGAGGGTTCTTCAGTTAAACAGGGAAAGTTTTTGTCATTCAACTGAAACACAAGGAAGCAAATGCATAAAGTTGTGGGTAACTTCAGCAACAAAAACTTTATAGGAAGTGAACAAGTTTTTCCAATACTCTTGTCCCAAGAGGAGGGACAAGATTTCCTAAAAGCTCGTAAGTCCCTTAGCAGAACTAAGGCAGGTGCAGCAGAGCTCCAAACTGCAACCTCAAAGGCTCAAGTACAGTTTCCACCCACCAGTGGAGTTACCTGACTGTCTCCCCAACTCTTTAGAGAGCTCTCTGGGCACTGTGCCCACAAACAGCCCCACCTGAGCAGAATATGTTTGCAGCCAAGCTCTGACTGGTATCTGGAAAGCATGAGCTGCTCTGCTTGCAGCTCTGCATAGTGCCAACCTGCATGTAGGCAGAGATTTCATGTGTGCATAGGTACACTTTATGACAGGTCCCACACAAAATGTGACCACACGTGTTCCCTTTAAAAACAAAGTAACAGCTGTATTGTTGCTTACCTCTTACAGATTCCCTAGAGACTGGAGCATTTGAAGCTCAGTCAATATCTTCTGTCTGAAAAGATTAAGAGCCACAGCTCCCCTCTCCTAGGAGACTGCATTAACCACAAGACACACAGCTGGGAAAGGAGGGGGCTGTTGCTGTTGAAACCCTTCATCTGCAGAGGAAATGATGCAATACCCATGGAAGATGTTAGTAGGAGTGCAAGAGGGAACATGACTTTGTGGCCTAGTGCCTACAGCATTTGTCTGGGAGTGGGCAGACCTACATTCTAGTCCTTACATTGAGAATTGTTTCTGTATGTTTTTTATTAAATAGTTATTAGCTTTGGATACTACAGGGCCGGGTTAATTAGGTTATTGAAATTAAATCTCCCACATTCCAGATAAATATTAATGAGAAAAACAGTGATCTATCATACAAACTCTTTGCTGGGTAAAGAACTGACTAGAGAGCTGGACACAGAGAGTGGTAGTGAACGCAGCTAAATCCAGCTGGTGACTGGTCATTAATGGCGTTCCTCAGGGTCGGGATTTGGGCCAGTTCTGTTTAATATCTTTACTGGATGAGGGCGATGAGTAGACCCTTAGTAAGTCCGCAGACAACACCAAGTTGGGAGAATGTGTCCATCTGCCTGAGGTAGAAAGGCCCTACAGAGGCATCTGGATAGGCTGGATTGATGGGCTGAGGCCAATGGGATGGAGTTCAACTAGACCAAGTGCTGGGTCCTGCACTTTGGCTGCAACAACTCCAGTGAGCACCACAGGCTTGTGGCAGAGTGGCTGGAAGACTGAATAGAAGAAATGGACCTGGGAGTGTTGGTCAGCATTTATCTGAACATAAGCAAGCAGTGTGCCTGGGTAGCCAAGAAAGCCAATGGCATCCTGGCTTGTATCAGAAATAATGTTGCCAGCAGGAGCAGGGAAGTGGTCCTCTCTCTGTACTCAGCTCTGGTGAGGCTGCACCTTGTGTACTGTGCTCAGTTTTGGGCCCCTTACTACAAGAGAGGCATTGAGGCTTTGGACTGTATTCAGAGAAGGGCTACAAAGCTGGTAAGGGATTTGGTGCACAAGCCTTACGAGAAGCACCTGAGGAAATTGGGATAGTTCTGGATCAGTCTGGACAAGAGGAGGCTCAGAGAAGACCTTATTGCTCTCTACAACTACCTGAAGGGAGGTTGTGGTGAGGTGGGAGTCAGCCTTTATTCCCTTCTGAGTAGCAATAGGACTAGAAGGAATGGCCTCAAGTTGTGCTAGGGGAGATTCAGGTTGAACGTTGAGAAAAATTTCTTCATTGAAAGAGTGGCTGGAAATGGAATGGGCTGCCCAGAGAAGTGGCGGGGTCACTGTCACTGCAATTGTCCAGGAAATATTTAGATGTTGTACTGAAGGAAATATTGGTGATAGGTGGACAGTTGGACTGGATGATCTTGGAGGTCTCTTCCAACTGTGATGATTCTATGATTCTATCAAGCAATAGCACCCATGGCAGGCAGTCTTTTGAAAGGAAGCACTGAGTGATTCTTTAAATCAGCAATCCTGATGAGCAGGAGGGAGTCTGGCTCTGGAGACAATGGTGGTGTTCTGGGCCCCAGACCAGACAGTGTGATGCAGTTCTCATCAACAGAACTAAACAAACCACCTTTCTCCCAAAATCAAGGGTAACCGTATCCCAGGTACTGTCTAGGAGCTCTCCTTGACTTCTTTGCCCCCTGGGCACTGTATGGAAGAGTATTTTCTGGGCTGGCCCAACCCAGGTCAGAACATGCTACAAGTCTGATGGGGTGGATGACTGCCTGCCAGGGCTCAGCTGTATGACTTTGCCTGCCAGAGGAATTGGACAGGGAAAATGGTAGCTAAGGGTAATACTTGAGCTGGGAAACCTAATCAAAAGTTCCTATGTGTTATAAATCATCTGTATGATATATTTATTGACATTTTTCTAGATGCACTAGCAAACAAAGTTACTTTTATCTTCAGTGTTTTTCATAAAATAAAAATTTTAGACAAAAATGCTCTTTTCGGGGGGGGCATTCCAATTAAAAATTTTAAAAACAGCTATTTTACAAAATTAATGAAATTACTCCAGGTGTACAAGTGTACGCACAGTAACCCACAATTCTCAAGTGGCATAATGCATGCAAGTTTTCAATCTCAAACTAGCACCTTTTGCCAGTGTCTCTCAATAAAGGAATCCTTGTGTGTTCTTACTGATCCCTTCTCTTACAATGCAAGGTCTTTAGCTCAGTAAAGAAAAGATGGAATTAACTGTCTAAGCTTACTTTAAAAATATGTGCTGAGATTATGATAAATAAAGAAGCAGTAGTCAAGTAGAATTTAAAATTATTCACAGCACTAAGGGGACAATTTTCCTTTTAACACAGAATACATATTGTGAATTTCATGACTGCAGCCTACTGAGGGAAACTTAGACAGCAATTATTTTATTTTCATCTACAAAGAGGAGAATTATGAGGCAGCAGTTAACTGACAAACTACCTGTGAAAATCATGGCTGGAACAGCTGACATGAAATTAATTATTCTTAGTAATGCCTCAGAAAGCTAGCACACTACATACATACTTATGAACAAACTTCCTGTGGAAAAGAAGTCTTGTAATTCATTCTTAGAATGGCCTGAAATGTCTGCATTTCAGACTGTTTCTTTGGTGTTTTAGAATTTACTGTCAAGTTAATTAACTAACTACTGAGCAAAATAGAGACTAGGTATTTGACTGGTGTCTCTTAGAAGCTGCTGAACAGATGCACTGAAACAAGCAAGCAAAAAAACAGGTAGGCATGCTAGTCAAAGAGCACTAGACTTTAAAGAAAGTACCTGAAGAGCTATCCCAGGAAAAAGAAAACAACAGCAAACCAAATTTATTATTTTTATGCATTGTGACACAACGTATGGTTACTTATTTACAAACCATTTTTTCTTCACGGGACTCTTTTCTTATTCAAATTGATTATTAATTATTTTTTTCTCTCATTTTTCCATAGCTTCACAAAATTTTAATGTAATTCATTTTTGAGAAACAGTTTTGTTTTAACTACTTAATTCCTGAAGATCACTCAGATCAAAAGTATTATCCTGGAGAATTCCAGGAATTTAAGAGAACTTTTCCTTAAATATTTTCTTGAAACAACACAATATGAATGATAAGTGTTATTATTGTGTTTTTTTGTGTGTGGTTTTTATTTAGTCAATACTTTCACTACTCCTCTGTTATTAATAAGAAATCTTCAGCACTTTACAGCCATTTACCAAAACCTTTCAAATTCAGTATATCCCTAAGGCTGTCCAGTACTCTGTTTTATAAAGTTGGTATATCTGTTTTTTAAATTCCTGGTATGTAAAGGCCAGCTGTCCCACTTTTCTACTGAGATTATCTTTGCATTTTAAACTCTTACTCATATTTCATTGTTCATTATAATAAATTGAACCAATATAATAAAATCTGTAACAGGTTATAGATTTTAAGTGTTTCTTCTCAAGCCAGTGTCTGAGTTCAGACTGTAACATATTAATAGGTGTAAAAAGTGTAATAAATGAAACATATGAAAAGTAATTCACTCTCTTCCTGAATTTTTCATTTCTGAACTCTTATGGCATTGCCAGGACATCATAGCAATGAGCTCCTTCAGGGAGGAGTAGCTGGCAGAATCCTTGTCAGTGACTGTATATTAGCCCTGGAAGTCAAAAGAATATGGTGGGAAGATTCTACAGGCTGAGCCAGCACATGGAAATCAAAGAGTGAGGAAAGATGAGCAGAAATCAGGTTATTACTCTTCTAGTAGCATTTTCATTCTTTGAAGTGACTCAAAGGTGTAGATGGGACCAAAAGGGTTTTCCCAGCTGGAGACTAGACAGCCTTCCTGACAGCCAGCAGGAGCTTCCCTGCCCAATTAGGATTTTCTGGACAGACTCTCCACATTTGCTATGCTCTAATATCTGTTGGGGCAATTGAATTCCAGCTTGAGCTGGTTCACCGGCACTATTATTTGTCAGCACTTTGTTCTGATCTCTTTCCTAAACTCATCAGTCTTCTATCGCCCTGCTGCATACCTGCCCAACAGCAAATATAGTTTTGGTAATGCATGCCTTGCTACTTTGTCAACATTCAAGCATCATGATACAAAGTAATCCTCTCTCTAGTAATATGGCCTAGCAAGCAACATCACTAATGGACATTCTGTCTACTTTTGAAGTTAAGGTTAACAAAGAATTTAGTGGTAGGAAAAGAAGTGCTGATCCTGCTGACAAATAAGATCAACCCAAGCTAATAGCAGAGAGCCCAAAACACGTACATAGAAGAGGTGAAGGTGTTTCTACCTCCTTCATCTCTGCTTTACATGCACTTAATGATTCTTTGTAAGACGTAAGACTTGACATCTTGTAATAGGAATCTAAACATGGGTATTAGACGTGTCCCTTGAGTAAAACTAAACTTGTTTTTATGACAGATTTATCTGGCAAGAGCTTCTTTATCAACTCTAGCTAACATTTGTCCATTCTGAATACATATAAAGTGATGAACCAGCATAATATAGGGATACTAGCAAAGGTAAAAACACAGGGAGGCAGGAAAGATCATGATAAGAAACAGTTTCTAAAGCATGATAGATGGAATGCATAAGATTCTTCAGCTTAGAAAGATAAATCTACACCGATCAAAGACTGAGAAATTACTAGGAAGGACTCTCTCTCAATGCAGAACCCACAGCAAATCTAATAAAAAATATCTCACAACCAGTGAAAGGTACACAAAGGTAGGCTGCTTTGCCTACTCATCATATTTAAACCGTTAAGCATCTCACTCAGATAACTTTGAAGTTCAAACAAGTTCAAAGACACAGATTCATGAATGAGAGATTCTCTGTGGCAATCAAACTTGGGAGTCTGGATGAAACTTCAGATTCAGAAAGTCCCACCCCTTCAGATTACTGAATCAGAGAGAGGAGAGCAAGAGAAGGAATTCTCTATAATGCCTACTTCTTTTCCTCCCTTATGTTTGTTTATGTTACTGAAAGAGTGCTCTATTATCCAGACTTGCATGTTCTTACACTCCCAAAAAATTTTTCACCAGCTGTGAGTTTCTCTGTGCCTAGGGGTGAGTAAAAGCTCCCCTCAGCTGTCTGAATGCAGACACTGTTCTGAGATCCAGAAATATCTTCTAGTCCCATTTAAATATTTTAATCTAAAACACTGCATGAAACAATTTACTGGGAATGTCCAGGCATAGATTCAAACACAATGACATATTATAGATGAGAAGGTCATTAGCAAGATAGATTCTAGCTCTAGTAACAACAATCCAGGAATTTTTGTGAGCTGTAACAGCTTGGAGACAACTATGATCTTTTCAGTCTAAAGTTGAAGAACTATGTGGTCCACAGTAGAGCTACAGGAAGAGAGAAGAGATACAGAACAGTAATAAAGCAGCCAGGAAACAAAGTAATTAGACCTGCTTCTGATTCTAGCAAGGTTTCACACATAAGTAAACCTTTCCTGTGATCATCTGAGTAACTTGATCTAAACTGGCTTTGCCTTGGAGCAGGAGGTTTGACCTCCAGAGGTCCCTGCAAATTTCACACCTCAATTCTGTGATTCTTTCCTAAGAATCAGTATGTCTGGACTCTAAAGCAACCTAACCTGATACCTTCACAGTGACAGATATGTAAAACATTGTTACTGTTTTGTTGTTGTTTTTGAACTAATCCTTTATTTCTTTGTAGTTTTAGACCAGCCCCATTCCTTTAGCTGCATAGACACTATAAAATAAATCTCCAAAACTATTGACCATTTTTCTGTACCTGGAAGAAGGAAGTGATATCAACTATCAATCTCCTGAAAAGTGTTCATGGTCAAAAAGAGAAATATATCCTAGGAGTTTTGTCCTTCAAATACAGCAAAAATTTCCTGTAGAAAACATTCAGATAGGAGATGAGAGGTCAGCACTTCAGATATCTGAGTCTCTCTGTGTTACTTGGAGAATTATCCCACCTGTGCTTAATCTGAAAAGAGATGCTTAGAAACTATATTACCGCATGAGCAGAACACTAACCTTGCTTAGTTTCTTGAAATGTGTTATTGGTAGAGACAGATGAAGGATTTCACTACCTGTATATGAGGGCAGGAAATTAGAGGAAGAAAAGAGAACAGGAAAGCAGAAATCTGAGTGAGATAAAAAGATAAAAAAATAAAAAAATAAAAAAATAAAAAAATAAAAAAATAAAAGATATAATTATTGTGCTATGTGCAAGAACATGTTTGTTTGTTTGTTTTTTCCAATAATTTTTTGTTCAGTAAACAGAAGTTCTAACAAAGAAAGTCACATAAATGACTCCCTTTATGATAGCAGATGTTTTGATTTTATGACCTATCTACCAACAAATCAGTTTATAAATAACCCACTACCTTGCTTTGTAGCCAGTCAGGGAAACTACAAACCAAACGGTGAGAGGAGTGCTTTGCCTGCCATTCTCAGGAGAGGAAGATGGTTACCTTAGTACCGTAACAACAATTTGAGTGCACCCTCTAATCCCTATCAAGCCCGATAGTTCATATTGCTTCATAAAAGGACATTCCATTGTGACCCAGAGACCTACAATGATAAAGAGTTTGTCTGACTTCCGTGTCAAGCCATTGATTTTTATTATGCCTTTCACCACTAGATTAAAGAGCTCATTTGCACCCGCTCCTTGCTTCTCTTCATGAATGATACATTGTAATCAAGTCACCTCTCAACCTTCTCTTTCATTAGCCGCTATATTGTTTTTGCAACTCTCTTCTGAACCTTTTCCAGTTTTGATACTATTCTAAAAATTACTGTTTTGGTACCATATGTAGGATTTTAACAGGGGTTTTGAGCAGTACTGGATGCAAACATTTCTCCATGCTATTTGCTCATTCCCTATTCAAAAAGCTTACAACAGCATTAACCCCTTCTATCCCAGTAATACATAAACGCTCATGTTGAGTGACTTCTACACTACAAGCAATACATGTAGTTCAGAGCTGTTAGAAAGAGCTAAACAATAAATTGCTATGTATGCTATATTGAACTTCCTAAATAAACTTAGTGAACTTATTATTGCTTTTGATTAATTCTTGATTATTTACTATGTTCATTTTTGGTCCTCTTGCTACAAGAATCATAGAATCATAGAATGGTTTGGGTTGGAAAGGGACCTTTAAGATAGTCCAGTTCCAATCCTCCTGCTATAGGCAGGGACATCTCTCACTAGACCAGGCTGCTCAAAGCCCCATCCAGCCTGGCCTTGAATACTTCCAGTGAGGGGACATCCACAGACATGCTGGGCTATCTGTTCCAGTGTCTCACCACCCACACACCAAATAATTTATTCTTAACATTTAGTATAAATCTACCTTCTTTCAGTTTAAAACCATTTCCCCTTTGTCCTGTTGGACTTGCCTTTATAAAAAGTCCCTCCCCAGCTTTCCTGGAGGCCCCTTGAAGTACTGGAAGGCTACTATAAGGTCTTCCCCAGAGCCTTCTGTTCTCTGAAAAACTGAAAAACCCCACTTCTCTCAGCCTGTCCTCCCTGTAGAGGAGGTACTCCAGCCCTCTGATCATTTCTGTGGCCATCCTCTGAATCTTCTCCAACAGCTCGATGTTCTTCTTGTGTTGAGGGCTCCAGAATTGATGCAGAACTCCCGGTATGGTCTCACAAGAGTGGAGTAGAGGGGAAGAATCACCTCCCTCCACTTGCTAGTCATGTTTCTCTTTATGCAACTCAGGATACAATTGGCCTTCTGAGCTGCAAGTGTACATTGCCAACTGATGATGAGTCTTCCATCAACCAACACCACCAAATCCTTCTCCTCAGGGCTGCTTTTCAAGCTATTCTTCACCCAACCTGTCCTTGGGATTGCCCCATTCCACGTGCAGGAACTTGCATATCTTTGTTGAACTTCATAATATTGGCATGAGCCCACTTCTCAAGCCTGCCCAGGTTCCTCTGGATATTATCCATAGGTATTGAGGCCCTGGAGCATGTCCAGAGAAGGACAACAAAGCTGTGAAGAATCTGGAACATAAGTCTTTTGGGGAGTGGCTGAGGAAAATTAAATGGTTTAGTCTGGAGAAGAGGAAGTTCAGGGGAGACCTTACTGCTCTCTACAATGATCTGAAAGGAAACTGCAATGAGGTGAGTGTTGGTCTATTCTCCCAGATAACAGCGACAAGATGAGAGGTCATGTCCTTATGTTGTACTAGGGGAGGTTCAGGTTGGATATTAGGAAAAATTTCTTCCTTGAAAGTGCAGTCAGGCACTGACACAGGATGCCCAGGGAGGAAGTGGAGTCACCATCCTTGAAGGTGTTCAAGATACCTGTGGATACTGCATTGGGGAAAAGGCTGTGGGCGTGATGGAGATTTGTGGTGATGAGATGACAGCTGAACTAGAAATGTCTTTTCCAACCTTCATGATTCTATGAGTCAGATAACTTCATTATACAGAATTGCACTGTGGTGTCTGTTAGAAGCACCACATGCAGTAATAAAACAAAATGGCAATAGAATACAATCTTTGCTGTTCAGCTACTCTTTAAATGAAGTGAGGAGCTGAATAAACATAAATATAAGGGATCTTCTGTGGCACTCAAAACAGCATTGGTTGTATCTGAGAGTCAGTAATTAAAGCAAATCGTCAGTTTACTCTGATCGAGGCTGATCAGACCAGAACTGATTTCAGAAAGAGACAGGACAGTCTCTTTCTGCAAACAGAAGTTCTCATAGTTCTTTATTGAATTCCTGAGCAAAAGAAATGATTGCAAAGAAGATTCTTCAATTGTACAAATAAAAATTATAAACATATAAAGAAAATAAATTAATAAAATTTTGTTTTACTTAGAAGCCACACAACTATTGCTAGTTTAAGTGTAACATTCAAGCTAAAAAAAAAAAAAACAAAAAAAAACAAAAACAAAGAAACAAACAAAAAAAAAAACCAAACAAGATTTATAGAGTGAATTGAATGTTTTTTGTTTTTAATTTGTCTTTTTTCCCCTTCACATAATCCAGCTACTGTATGTAACATCATGTCATGGATCAGGATGTGATTATCAAGCTTCACAGTGTATGCACACCAGGATATATTTGTTAGCTATCTAAAAGCAACTACTGTTGCATTTAGTGTGTTTCTATTATTATTCTGTAGTGCGTTTCTATTGATAATAATTTTGTGGTTAAGTAGTAGTAGGCACAGTAGATAGACTATTTCATATTATTGCACTTTTTAAAAAAATTCCCAGCCTAATATTTGACAGTATTTTGTGTTTCTTTTTTCTTTATTTGTTTGTTTTCTTGTTTTCTGATGCTTTGTGGTATTCATGTGCCTAATGTTTCACACTTAAATAATCTATCAAGTTTTCATGAATGCCTTTGATTGACATTATGTCTAATTTAGAGATACAGAATCAGATGAGCAAGACTTAAAGGAAGTATTTTTAATCTTAAGTGTCTGTAATTATATGTTTCAGTCATTCTTTTGTACTCATGTATGTGATCTGCCTTTCTTCAAATCTGACTTACCCATATCAGCAATGAGGTCAGAGGGACTTGAGAATACCCAGAACTCCAGAATAGATAAGTAATAAATTTTTATGTCCAAGTTTCAACACTTGTTTTTACATTTTTTTTGCCAAATATCATTCCTCAGGGAACGAAGAATCAGTGGGTTAGGACCCATAAATTACCCACTTTGTGCCTCTTGCTTTGAGTATCAGCTTCATAAATACTTGACTGTTTATCCTGATATTCATGTCTGAGTGCCATGGCATTTGTGTTGTGCTCTTTTTTTTTTTTTTTTTTTTTTTTTTTTGCTATTGTTGTTTCTTCCTCTTATTTTAGAAATTTGAATTGTTAGCATGGATTTTTGGGCCAAGGAAGGGTATTTTCCTTATAGCTGAAGAAATACTCATTCTAATTTAAAGGGAAGAAGCTTAGCATTGAGTCAGTGCATTCAGAACTCCTGTTGTCATGCTGTCCAAATGTAGGACTAAAAGGAACAAAATGTTTGGTGTTGGTTTCATTAACAAGAAACTGTCAGATCAAATGAGAAGTTTCCAGCAGCAAGCTGAACTGCTGTTCAACCCCCAATCAAATTAAGTTTGTCCAAGTATCATTATTTTTAAATTATGTTAATGTCTATATGCTTTGAACCTGGTCTGAAAAAGAGAAAGCCAGCAACCTAGAGTTAAAGTTGTGTTAATCTGCCACAGCAAACAATAATGGAAATTCCACTCCCAGAGAGGTGTTCAGTACCCTGGTACTCCTAGCTATTCTTCTCCTGGCTATGGAGGTGGGATCAGCCATGGCTTCTCTAAGCTCTTCCTTGATGGTATGCTCCCACTGCTCCTGGCCATCAGCCCACACAGAAATTCCAGCTTGTAGGACATCCTGACAGCCATTTCTATCTGATGTACTTTGAGATAGATCACTCAAAGTGTTTACAAATTTCTTCTTAAATAAGAACAATAGGCAAGTGGGATATGAAATACTGTTTCTACTTGAAATGATTTGCTTTTCTACTGGCTTATGGTAGAAAAGGAAAATCATCTGTCTTTGGTACTGTACCAACCTAAGGAGACCTATAAGAAGAATGCTAGGTTATTGATTAGGAATTAGTGGAGTGGTTTTCTAAGGTGGTTCACAGGTCATTAATATGAAACTTACATTTTTATTATATCTCGTAATTTTCTATAAATGTGTCATATAGCTCAATACATTGTATTTGCAAGTGCAAAAGTACAGTATAGTTCCAAAGTTAAGTTGGATTATTGGATTATGCAGATTTGTTAATATTTCAGTTTTGGAATACTAATTCTCTGACAAACAACATTTTATTGTACCCTGTATATAATAACTGCAATACACCCACCTATTTTTTTAATATGAATTTGGTTAAAATCAACAAATCTATGGATATTTGTAAGAAAAATCATCTTTGGTCTCTAGGCGTAACAGTCTAATAATGTTACCTATGAACTAGAAACAAAAGAAAAGGTATAGAACAATGGCTAAAATATAATCTCTAAGTATCTATATTTACGTACACACTTATGTAGGTACACATAATATATATAAATATTTATTGTATATATGCATATTACATATTCATATTAATTATATATTATTTGCACTGTATATTGTTACTCACCAGCAATTGCTGAGCACCTGAACCTGCATAAGTCAAGATGCTAAGCATTCTGTGATGGGTTACACAGAGCGTAACGTTACACACAAATATTGCAGTGTATGGGGAGGGTCCTTTTTTAATCCTACAAAGAATGCTGTCTTCAGTCAAAACCTTTAATCCTCATATCCTATAGTGTTTATGGCAAGAAGTGAGGTCTATTAAGAGAGGCATTTCAGTTCCCCCTCAGGCCAAAAGAAAAACATGTTATTTCTAATGCCAGCACTGTGACCTCATATGCTAGGAAAGTAGTGACATTTTGATACAGTCAGGGGCAGCTCTGAATTACGTGGTGCTGCTATTCATATAATCTGAAGCTTAAGTACTTAGTGGAGCCTTCTCTATATATCTATATCTTTGTTTCTTTGCCAGACAAGTTGCTGTCTGCAGTGAATGCAGCAACACACTGATATAGGATTTCAGCTAGCCTGTGTTTTGGGTGTTACCCCACATACTGTGTGCCACTAGTGGCCAAATTGCATCATTTGAGCAATTCAAATATTACCAGTTCCCTTGTTGGAAATGCATCACATACTGGTTCAAGAACTTAATCAACAGCTGTGAGGGGATCAATCCATAAGTAGCTGGTAAGTATGACACTGCCTTATCCCCTTGAAACCCAGATAAACACTTGGCCTGTCCCCAGCTTCAAGTAGAAAGGCTCTGTGGAAAAATATTCCAATGCCTTGTTTGTGACTCTGCTTTCTTCATCTCTTCTTAATATGTCTTGTAGTTTTGTATTACTGCCAGTAAGCTTTGGGTGTGCAAGTTCTGAGGATCAAAATGTTGCTGGAGAAATCTGCATGTTTTTTTTCCTTTTTATCCATAATGATGTAAAAAAAAAAAGTATATAATCTTGTGCATCTTATATTTTGCAGTGAGATTTCTACAGTTTATTCTTAATCACACTTTGCAAGCTTAGCAAATAAGATTGGTATTTAGGAAAACACGTAACTGAAGGAGCTGAATATATAAAACTGGCTGAATAATAAAGCTACAACGAAAGAAGCTCAATACAAGGTCTACTGAACTTCAATAAGAACCTTGCAATGAGCCAAGGAGAACTTGCAGCCCTGAGCCATGCAGTGACAGGCAAGTTAATCAGACTGAGACCATCAGTAGAGTAATTATTCTGATAATTATGGTAGCATTTGGCCAGATATCATGTACATTCTGTTATATAAATGTCTGCTTTGGTGGATGGACTGCAGCCTGGACTTTTTCAAACATCTCTTGAAAGGTTATTTTCCATGTTCTCTAGGACAGATGAACTAATTACAGTGGCTGTAGTGCCTATGATTATGCTGCCATTTCAATTTTCTAGCCATCAGTTATCCTGTGCTCCTATAAAACTTGTGCAAACACTGCAGGATAGAAATCCAAGCTGTGGAATGTTGAGCAGATTTTAAGTCTCCACCAAAGAACACCCCACCTAACCATCAAATTATCAAGCATGTGTTCAGCAGCCACTCGATATTACGGACATCTGGATAATGGTCAAGATGTGGATGGGAAAATAATCATCTGAAATATGCAACTTGAACTCATTATTGTTTATAAATATCTAAAATGTGGAAGTCAAGTCTACTGGGCCAGTCTCTTTTCAGTGGCATGCAGCAACAGAACAAGGGGCAATGGGCGGAAACTGGAACACAGGAAGTTCCATGAAAACACATGGAAGAACATCTTTACTATCACAATGATGAAGCACTGGAAAAGGCTGCTCAAGAGTTGTGGAGAGTTCTTTTCTGGAGATATTCAAGATTCATCTGGACACACTTCTATGCGACATATTGTAGGAAACCTGCTTTATCAGGAGGTTGGTCTAGATGATCTCCAAGGGTCCCTTCCAAACCCTACAGTTCTGTGGTTCTGCAACCATATAAGCACAGAAAAAAAAACTTTTATCAGTGTAAACGGTGTAAAAATGTAAAAATTCTATCACCATCCGTTTGGAATTTCACTCCTTGGATAGGTTTGCTTACCACCTGCTATGAATGACTGCACCACTGGACAGAAGAGTACTCCATGTTTCAGAATTCTTTTTAAAAAATTTTGTGAAAACATGCACAATTTTTCACTTTCACTTGGAGTGATAATGAGTTTTAGTGAATAACAGCTAAAAAAAATTGTTAAAAATTTCAGATGTGCTGTGTAGACTATTTAGTGAAAGAAACCATGAAGCCATTAGTACTAATGAAATAAAAGGAGTGTGAGAACTTGCCGCATTACACTAACTTGAAAGATTAAAGATAAAGCATATGCAAAATTCACTCATTCTCTGCTTAGCAATGAGTTTTCCCATTGGCTGAAATGTAGCTTAGAAAAAAATCTTGAAGTTGGACACATGCAAGCCAATTCTCCTACAGTCCTTTGACATTTTTGATGAGTATATGCAATATTTGGATGTCTGAACAGCAAAATTATTTGAAAAGAGACACAATCCATGGTACATCAGTACCTAAACTAATAGTGAGATCAAAACATGGTTGCAAATGGAGAATCCATCTAATTTCAGGTATTTAAGTAAGAATGAGACAAAAAGATATTGTGACCTCAGAGGAAAATTGTGAATTAGATGAAAAGATGAAAAGATGAAAAGGGATAGAAATTGAAGGACTATGATGGTTACAGTAGGACTCAATAAGACTTTCCCATGTGAACAGGAGCAAATGGTATATGTCTGTCACAAACTTATGGCACTTCCAAGATGTTAATACTCTACACTCCGATCTCATCAGGTTATCCTACGGGATGTGTCATATGAATACGAGTATTTCAATGTGCCAAAAGTAAGCTTGGTGTGAACTAATTCCCTCACCTACATCTCCATGAAGCATTACAAAGAAGCACTTACAGAATCGGTATGTGAACTGTTTTGATGAAGTATTTAAGATAATATTACAAAGCAGTTGGAAGCATGCTCTGTCCTGAGGGTATCAGATCTTATGTGGCAGTGCTCACATAATTATCCTAAGATGGATTGCCATGTTACTCCCTGGGTCTCTGTCTGGAATAAATCCCACAACCAGCTAGAGGAAGAAAAATGTGACTTGCAGGACTAGCATTAGTCTTATTACATCCCAGGACTCTAAAGAGAGACAAAATGTTTTCAATCAGTGATTTTTTTTTAAGTGGCACTCAGTTCTAGCTTCTTCAGGCAATTCTAGTGGTTTCCTTCCCTCCTCCCCCCCAAAAAATAAAATAAAATAAAATAAAAAATCAGCTGGGGTATTACTTTTGAGCTGAGCCAACCCTTTGAACTACGTCTCATGTTTTAGTAATGTTCCTTAAATTCACTGGCTAGTCTTAAATGAATGACATCACATATCTATAATTATTCAATATTTTCTTCACTGAGATATTTCTGCATTCCTTATGAGGCTGGATTTGCAGTATACGCATCCCACCCCACAAATAGATGTTGCCAAGTTATTGACGAAGATGTGTCATGCTGACAAAAATGTGTTACCACGTTTCTGTACCAGTTTTGCTAAAAAGACAAATATCGGCAGGAGTTCTTTGAGAACAAAATAGCATCTGACATGCTTAAGAGATGTGAAGCCTTTGCAAGTTGCACCTGAAAATCTGCTAATATGAATTATGTTCCTACACAGCTATAGAATTCAAAGTAAAAAGCACCATTACTCTAAATCTATAGAAATGGGATTTGTAGGCCCACTCTCAGGTTGTTACTTGTGTTTTCTCTTCAACACTTCTAAATTGTCAGAACCTGGATATAAACTAGCGGCTATTCCAATAAAAGAGTCTAAAGACTACATAGGAATGAAAACAGATGTATTTCTTCTTAGTAAATAGATAGAGTGCAGGCTACTGAAGCAGTTTAAGGTTGTCACTGCTGATGATAATCAGCATCTGAACATTCAAAGAATGAAAGAGACACTTAATTCCCAAGGTATGTCAAGCACTTTTGACAGTTCCAGTGGAGCTGTGTGCATTGTAAAGAACAGCCTTGAATGCTAGTAAGTATCTCTGGGTCTTTTGATTCAACTACGAATAAAAATCTATGACAAAGAAGTCCAAAACATTATTTTCACTTATTTGATTTTATAACTTCCCCCTTTTTTTAAATTCCTTGCCTCCTGTTATTCCTGAAGTTCTCAGGGAGATTTCTAATGGCTTCACCTTCAGTTCTGCTTTTGAAACACTAAGAAACAGAATATCAGTGTTGTGCAGATTTTTTTTTCCTGTTCTTTTATTATAACTTTAAAGTAAGGTGACTGAAGTCTGATTTTTGCTGAGCTTCTTTAAAATAGTGGCACTACCTATGGGGCATTTTTGAGATAAAAATACGATACTAAACATATTTCTACACATATACAATACTGCCAAAAAACGGAATCTTTCCAAAAAATGAAGCTTTAAAATCACTTTAACTCTTTCCTCGTCTTTCTATCCTCAGCAAAAATTGTGTCCCAACTACATGCAGAATTCTAGCCACCTAAACACCTTTCAAACATACATTTTTGCATCAAAATTACCAGTGAAACTGACTAGGAAAGTGTTTATTTCTCTGTTATAGTATAGTACTGATTTCTACCAGTTCAGAAACTATGAGAAGACTATCTTTTCTATGTTTATTTGTTCCTGCAACCCTTTTCTAAGAAGGGTGAATCTGATTCCCAGCTCTACCGTGCAGTTTCTAACTGTGGCTTAGCTGGTGGATTGGACTCCTCTGATGACGTGTAGACCAGGAAAGGTTTGCAATGTCATTGATCCACTTGGCAGAGCTGCTACATTTTTTCTGAACCGAGCAATACCACAGACATATTAATTCAATTCTTTTTTAGGTGGTACTAATTGGTCCATAAGTAATGCAACACAGATCTGTCTCTATGGCCTCCAGATCCCAGGCTGGTTCACCTCATTCAGAGTACTACATTGAAATGAATCATGCTGTGTATCTTCCTGCTTCAGCTAGATCTTCTTTCACTGGGATGCATAAGACCTGAAGGCTAGGCATAGACTTTGCAGATGTCAGATGTAAAATCAAATCATCCCACAATCTACTGCCAGATTGCTGCGTGTTGTGGAAAACACCATTGATAAAGCTAGGCCAATATATTATTCTTGCAAGTACTTGTGTGATTCTGTAAACACATTGGAGACATAGCAGCCAAAGAGCAAATTTAGTGAAACAGTATCTACTTCATTCATTCTGACAGTTAGCAAAGTCTTAAAATGTCTAAACATATCTGAATGAATCCCTGAATGAATTCTTTTGACAGTTAATCAATTGTTTTTTTCATATGTAAGTTATCACAAGCCATATTCTGGCCTATATATGCATAACAACCAAAGGGTCATTGATAGTAATGATGTAATATTTAATGAATAAATTATCTTTCTTCAGGTTTTCACTTGATACATTTTCCGAGACATCTCTCTTCCGGTCTTTCTACTTAAACACTGGATTTAATATTTCTTAGAAAAGAAGTGACTATGTGCTCTTTACACATCTTCTAATGCACAAACTATTCTTAGCCTCAGGAAGATCTTATATTTCTCTTTCTTTGAACCATTGCAAACATGGTGAAAACATATGTTTGGACTTTTTCCATCATTACTAACATGCCCTTGAACTTTTCTGGCTATTTGGACAGGAGAGAAAATAATATTTACTTTTAAAAATGAAGTATAGAGGAAATCAATACAGAGAAAATATCAACTACAAAATCATAAATATTCTAAAAATAATGTGACAAAACAATTCAGAAAATATTTTTATCAAATAAAGATAGGGGTGTATAAAACTAAGTAGAAAAAATTAAAACCTGTTATACAAAAACTGAGTATTAAGTGACTTTTAATTTAAAAAATTTGTCCATAAATATTCGATATGTCATTTTTTTACACTGATGTTGTATCTGCCTGTGGTAGAATACCTGCGTCTCACAAAAGTTGTGATGGACTACTCAGTCATCTTAAACTCTTCTCCCTTCAGAAGTAAAGCTTGTTCTTGAAACTGTGTATTCCATATTGGAAATGGCATGTTTTGGATGCATAAAGAAAAGTAGTCAAGTAATCTGACTAACAGGGAGCTGTGAAGTGCAGAATGGATGCAAACTTTTTAACTAAAAGCACAAAGCAAAAATATTTTGATTCCACAGTCTTCTAATATTTTCTGTTAATCAAAAATATGTGAACTGTGTAGTTCAATACTTCGTAAGTAAACTTAAGCATACATTTTCATTCTGTATTTTTCATGTTTTAGCTTTTCACTCCAATTTAAGATGAATGATTGAATTCTATGAGAGAGATCCTAAAATTTTGACTTTTTGGCTTCATTACTGACAAAAAATAAACTTTTTTTTATGTCTATATGAAAAATATATCTGTTCACTCAACATATTCATTAACCATGTAATTATTTAAATAAATGCTTATTTTATAAAATCAGAAAAAAATCCAAAATTGGTTTAAATTTGGTGTCTTCCCCTCCAGCTGCATCAAAAAATTTGCCAAACATTGTATGTGTCTCAAGGAGGCTGGCTTTAGCTGAAATTACATGCATAAACCTGAGGCAGGATATAGTTGAACTTACATCTTATGGGGAATATTTTGATAAATACACTAGATAATTGATAAATGCAAAACAAGGTCAAGTGGAAAGTGTAACAAAAGAAATTGTAAAAAATTAGAAAGCTTCTTCATACAGCATATGGTTTCTTGCCATGTGTAGCCTTGGAAGTTATTTTACAGAAACTAAAAAATAGCAATGTTCAACAGCACACTTATTTTAGAATGTTATTCCTTTCTCAGTCATGTTTTTGAACTGATCAAAAAATTAGGGTCAGTAGTCATGATACTATATGTCTGCTTTTTTATATCATGAGTGTTACATGAGCCACATTTTGGCACAAAATAATAGAGCAGTATGTTTAGCAGCAATTAATAGTTACACCCTTGCCTATTTGCAAAAGAACTTGTTATACTTTTAGTTCACATTAAGGTATTCCTTATATCAATGGTGTGACCTTTGCCAAGAAAAAAAAATGCTGAGTCCTATACAACTATTAACTGATGAGAAAGTAGAATCTTTCGTTCTGCCAATTACTGACAGTAATTGCCATGTAATGAAGTTAATGTTTTGTAGAATTTACAACCTGATATTAATGGTGTTTCTTTTCCACCCTCTCTTATCCCACTTAATTTTCACTCAGCTTTTTCACAACAAAAGAAACAGGACAATGCATGAAGGCTCATTAATTCTATTTAGTTTTGATTTCTCCCCCTTTTTTCTCCCCACCTCCTGGAGGTGAAACAAGAACCATGCCATTAGGCCTTTCCGTAAACTCTAGTTCACATAAGGGTGAAAGTTACAGCTTCCACATAGCAGCTTGTGTTGTATAAAAGCTTCCCTTTCAATTTCAGCTTAGGACATTTAATGGCCATGCCGTTTTATTGCCTTCTTGATCACCAGTTACACCAGAAAGAACAATGGGCCCAACGTTTAAATGAAGGCCACAAATTTGCCTTCATTTGCCAATGTGTTCCATAGCAACACTTTCTTTGGAAGCTGGGACTGCCTAATTACAAGGATGAAGATGGATCAGGGTTTAAGAAAGGCTCTCAACCTCAACACAATATGCTAACCTAACTGTACTCTCTGTAGGCCTACTGTATTATCCTGACCCCAACCTGCCCTCCTAACACTCTGCCTGACCTCCTGCTTCTGAAAGGAAACCCTGCCTGCCCTCGCTATCTCCAGCCTCACTGCACGATTCAGGAGGGTGCTGCTGAATTCAGTGACAACAGCATCTAGGAAAAATAAATCATAAGACAAGAACTAGACAAATTGAGGAACTGCAGGGTACTGAAAGCATTTCCACATTATTTTGTTTCGCCACTAATGGCCAAAACAAATAAATCAGGATGTGTTAACTTCAGTCTCCTTTGCAGGGTAAATGCAAAATACCATACCTTTTTTGTTGGTAGCTAATGGCATGGCAGGGGTATTAGAGAGGTTTGTTGCTTTACTGGGATTTTTATTGACTACTAACATATTGAAAGTAAATATATATTGGAAAGTAGAGTAAAAATAGCACAAAACCTTTGGAATAAAATTGTATAAAACCTCATTTTTTAGAGTTTTGTAAATTACAGACAGTTTCCTCTTAGAAAACTATTTTTTAATACAACTTTATGATTACATATATTTGTTTGTATAAATCATTCACCTGAATATTTTAATTTGGATTCTTTCTGCACACCATTATACATCCAATGTGTCTATTATGCACATTGTGTCATCTCCCCCCAAATCTGGGGTTGACTCATTCAGTGGGATGTGCAGCCAGAACAGATCCACTGAAGTAAAAGATTCATCATCATGGAAAGTTCTATCAAATTAATTCTGGAAACATGCGTTAGCCCAGATATTCTCAGGTTTTGTTATGATATATGAAACTGATGACATTTTTTTCTTGCCATGTCTTGCCATGGTATCCAATTTATCCTGACCCAAGTTAGTTCATATCTAACCATCTGAGGATTTATGAATGTAGTTCACTTTACATTCTGTGTGTGGTCCTAGAAAATCTCCAGTAGCAAATAAATATTTGTAGGATTGAGGCCTTTGTGGAAGAAAAAAAAAGTGTGGGCTGGTTGTTACGTTAATATGCAATAACAAACTCTATTTGCATTTGCTGCAGGGGAAAGTACAAGGATTTCAGTTTTAATTTTAGCTTTCATGTTTCTTATCTTCCAAGACTGTAAACATTTAAAATTAACACTATAGTAACTTAAGGCTAAAACTATAGCGACTTAAGATTTGTGCCTAGATTTTCAACATGAAATATAACAGAAAATTCAGATCTTCTGAGCTTGGATACCCTATAATCATGCCATTTTTTTTTGTTGTTGTTGTTATGACTCCATTGCCATGAAGCACAGGTATCTCCAAGGAGAAAAAAATTCTCTTTTCCTGAGAAAAAAACTGCATATAATCATGGAGATTTCTGGGAAAAAAAAAAATACAGATAAACCTACTTAGAGGTAATTTTTGCCATATTGGAAATATTTTGGTTTCAAAGCTAAATGATTGTATTTAACCTGCGTCAAAACTTCCAGTGACAGAGCTGCACAGTGGAAGTTTAAACACTTGACATTTTATTATACATTGCCTTTCTCCTGTGCATACAAATGCTATCCACAAAATGGACACACCGATTACTACATTAAAATTCATAAATTAGTTATGTTTTTATTACACCATGATAGAAATAAATTTTGTAATGACAAAATTATGCTTTCATCATTCCTCTCTAATAAATTGTTGAACAGACTTTTCAGCTACGTTCTCAATATTGACTTATGTTGTGCAAAAGCTTTCTGACTAAAAGATGAGACAACATATGTGCATTTTTAAAAAGACCTATAATAACAATAGCAATTCATCAAGCTGAAGGAAATATACTGCACTACATAGAAAAAGATGAGTGTATTTCTATCATTTTAGCACAGAAATAAATAATCAGGAGAAATGAGAGAGTGATGGTAGAAGAGAGAAGCAGGGCATCTTTTGAAATTAAAATGAAACATGGGCAAATGTAAGGTCATTAGGTGGTAAATATGGGGGATGACATCCTTCTAGTACAATGTAGGGTTTCAGAAAGTCTCTTCACCTAACAGTCTAACTCCCGTCACACTTATACAGAAGGCAGCTGCACCAAGTTACTGGAAATGCAAAATCAAACAAGATTTAAATGAGATTGAAATGTCAAATAGCCATAATTCTTAAATCACCACAAACATGTCCTGAATGTGTGGGAATGTCGTGGTTTCATTTTATGCTGAATTCCATCAGCGGAGTAATTAGAATGGCCAACAGTGCTGCAGGGTGTTATCAAGAAACAGAGAGACTTCATGCTGTCTCTGTAATTCCAAGACACAGCAATATTAAAAAAGCTTAGTAGTTGTATTTTACAGTGAGTTAAATACATTACACTCAGAGTTTAAAAAGCATCAGACATGTAGTTATATTCATTATTCAAAACAAGCTGAAATGAATTCTAAATAAAAATATGCCAAAACTTTCCAGGCTTTAAAATCTCTAAGTGGTAGGCTGTAGCTGTAAGTGTTTTGGTACCTGAAGTGGTTTGGTAGGCGACTGTGCTTTAACAACTGCAGTAAGACAGCTGCAGTGGGCTAAATGAGACATCAAAATGGAGTTCAAAATATTATTACATAATCTGGCTTTATTACTTAGTAAGGATAAGATAGTAAGGATAAGATTCCGATCTTCTATATTGCTTGGACGATGAGAATAGGAAGGCCTGTTTCTAAGCAGAAGGAGAAAGCTCTCTGAATGATACAGCTAGCATCAGAAGTGACTGTTGAAATGGTGAACTTGAGTGCCAGATATTTTGTCTACAGATATCCTTGTGGGCAGGGTGGGGCAAGTTGACTCATTTTAATACAGAACTTTTTTTCCTGAGCTACAGCTGACAAGTTGGCTCCCACATCTGTGACTGTCTGTGCATTGAAGTACATTGCTGAGCCAAAGAGGGAGGGAGAACAGAATATTGAAAGGACAAATGCTTAAAAATTGTATCACTTGTCTGGTATGCAATTTGGTTTTGAATTCTTTGTAGAAATTCATTAGAAGCAATACTTTGAGTAAAGATTTTATTTTCTATCTTCCAGTCTGCACTGATATCCAAAGGAACATGCAAATATTTAGCAGATTCCCAACACTTCAGTGTTACAGCAAGACATTTGCATGATGACTGGCATAGTCTTTTCTTTTTCCTTTTTTCTGCTGTTTTTCCCTTGGGGAAAAAAAAATAAAATTGTTTTGGATTTATTTTTGCTACAAGCTACCCAACAAAAGATTGTTATATGAGCTCATAAGAAAATATATAGGCTTGAACATTTGTAAGCACAATACTAAAACAAGATAAATTTGAAAAAAAAGAAAGGAAAATAAAAGGAATTTTTTTTTTAAAAAAAAGGAAAATAATTTGTACCTTAGGAAGTAAGCAAAGATTTGTGTTCAATAATGGGACTGATCTTGTTCAGTTATTTAACTAAAAATCTGAACTATAAAACTAGGCTCACTCAGCAAGTTTACAGATGATACTAAACTGGAGATTGATATTTAATGCAAAGCTTAAGTTTAGGGCAAATTTAAGACATTTGACTATTAGGACAACAAAAACCTTGGGTTCAACAACGTATGCAAAGTTCTTTAGCTACATTCTCATGAGTTGAGATGTTCAGGCTGGATATTAGAAAAATAAAAGTCTTTGTTAGGAAGGAAAAGTAGCATTTATATGAAAACAGAATTATCACCTAACAATAAATACCCAAAGGCGTAGTAGAATCTCTGACCATTACAGTTTTCAACATTTATCTGGAAACTTGGTGACCTGACCTAGGTGTTGCTGGTGGTCCTTTTATAGGTGAGACTAGAGGTCTCCAGAAGTCTCTTTCAACTACTTCTACGATTTCAAGAAGCCAGATAGAAAAGTAAATGTAAAAGATCAGGTCCACTACAGAGGAAAATCAGAAATTGAATATGGAATACAAAGCAGCACTGAAAGTAAGCTTCTATTTCAAAAATATACCCCAAAAGTAATGCCTCCTATTTGATTATATTGACCTGTGCTGACAGACATGGATGTTGGTGGTATAGCAGTAGATGTTGAACCTTCCCACCAATATTCTGTTATATTTTGTTATGTTATGACAGGTGGCAGCAGAGGGGCAGTTTGACAAAATGGCATCTGACATGGAAGTGCGTATGAAGCAAAGGTATGGAATTGAATTCCTCCATGCATAAAAAAATTGCACCCATTGACATTCACTGACATTTGCTGAATGTTTACGAAGACTAAACGGTGGCTGTGAACACAGTGATGCAATGGGTGGTAGCAAATCTCAACAATGGCAACAGCAATGTGAAAGACAAGCCACGTTTTAAGACAGTCATGCACAACTGCCATGCTGCAAAATGAAGAGTCTCAACCAGCTCATACACACAAACTGGCAGTTTGTGACTAGGAATTTGTATACTGATATCATCTTCAATATGTTGGAAACAATGGAAACAATGTTGGTATCTTGTAAAATTTGTGCCAGATTGATTCCACAATTGCTCACAGAGAGACGGAGAAAGCACCATATGCAACTACAAATATGCAGCTAAAGATTCTTGTTCATTCAACAAATATTGTTACAATACTTAAGCAATTAAACTGTGCCAATTTCACAGTTCTCCTTTACTGTAGGAAAGCAAAAAGGTCAGCAGATAAACCCTAAACAAGAGGGTATGTAGGAATGGGTGCTTAGAAGGATAGATGTAGTTCTTTACGCAAGTTAAAGCTTTAATTTACAAAGTATTTTCATAATTTTTGTCTGCAAAGATTTATTTTAAATGATAATGCAACTAACCATATGTAAGGCAAAGACTCTATTGTCTTTCAATTTGCAGGTTCTTTCTCCTCATCCATGCTGATTAGAATGCTTTGGTAAATTAGTGCACAGAGAAGTACAATCCACTTTTTTCAGAAAGACATTTGATTAAACCTGAGTATATTTGACTTTTTATACTTTTGCAAAGAGGCAAAATCTTTCAAAGGACAGTGACCATGTTTACAAGTTAGGAATACCTAGTGTACAACCAGAGACAATTCCTGGAGGGTTTCAGAAAGTAATAAATGTTGTCTCAAGGATAAAGATAGCCAGTTCCACAACTCAATTGCTTGCAGAGGAACCTTCAGAGAATTCTTTACCTTGTGGCACTTTGTACATTGCTGTTTACCCAGTGTTCCAGGATGTTCCTTTAATATAAGTCCTGTTATTATGTGGAATGAATCCCAGCATGAATTCATAGTCCATCTTAAATGGGTGATAGCTGAACTACCTTTCTTTTCTATTAAAAAAAAAAAAAAAAAAAAAAATAGCTAAGTACTATTAATCATCTTCTAAGCATATGGCATTCTTGAATGAAGTTACAAATATATAAGATATATGAGCATAAAATGAAAAAACATTCTAACATTTCAGTTAAAGGATCCTCAAGATTATCACAAAGTAGGAAGTATATGTTATTTATATATTAGATTACTAGAACTGTAATTTCTGTGGGCCACCCTTCATTTACTACCTATTAACATATGAACAGGAGAACTAAAGGAAGTTACATTAGGACTCCTTTCTTTTTTTTTTTCTTTTTTTCTTAAATGACTTGATTTCATATATGTTAAAACTTGTTTGTATTGATTATTCAAATTTTCAATTCAGACACAGTCATCTAATAGAGTCAAGTTTGCCCAAACTGTGGGCTAAACATAGCTTATGGTAATATTAAAATAATTCTAGGAAGATAGAATAAATATCGTGGCTGCCTTGTAACCATGAAGAATACCTTCTAAAGCAGAATACAATGAACAAATTCAGCTCAACATCATTCAACACACTGGGCAAAATGTATCACAGAGATTTAATCAAAATCCAAACATTAATAATTGGATATACACCCATTATTTCACAATGGGTACACAACTATGAAAGGAAACATCTAAAAAAAATATTGAGTCAGCACTGGTGTGACAATCGTTAGTGTATATTTTTTCATTAATACTGGTTACTAGATACAAGTAATTGAACCTTTCCACCTCTTAGCTTCTATGCAACATTTAATACATGCATTTCTTATTATTTTTTACCTTTCAGTTAGCTTATCTTATGGGTAAACTCCCATGGCCAATGCTGGAAAGAAAAAATAAATGAAAGCAGAATAACTGAACCACTTATGTAATGTAACATTGTTGATTCACTAATGAGACATTACAGCATAGCACAGCAAAGCATAGAATGAATAGAATAGCTCAGTTGGAAGGGACCTTCAAAGATTATCAAGTCCCTTTGTTCTCTGTCACTGACAGGGCAGCAGAGAGAAGAGATCAGTATCTCCTTCTCCGTTTCTCCTCCTCAAAAAGTTGCAGAGAGCAATGAGGTCTCCTCTGAGCCTTCTTCAGACTAAACAAGCCAGAAGTCCCCAGCCTCTCATTATAGGACATGCCTTTCAGCCCTTTAGCGGTTTAATTTCCTTTCTTTTTATATTGTGGTCTCCATAACCACACATTATATTCCAAATAAAGCTGCAACAATGTTAAATGCAGTGTAAGAATCATCACTTTTGACTGCCAGGCTGAGCTATGCTTAAAATCTTAAAATGCAGTTTGTCGCTTGGCTGCCAAGGCACACTTCTGCCTCAAATTGAGTCTGCTGTCACCAGCACCTTCACATCCCTTCCTTCTGAGCTATTTTCCAGCCACTCATTTCCCAATCTGTGTCTGTGCCTGGCATTACTGCATCCCAGGTGCAGCACCTGGCATTTTCCTTTGTTAAACTTCATGCCATTGATTACTGCCGAATGCTCCAATCCATCTAGATTTTCTGAAAGGCCTCTTACCCTTTGAGAACAAGTGCACTTCCCCTTTAAAATCACCAGCAAAATTCCTGACGATGCATTCAACTCTTAAATTCAGATCCTTGTTAAAAATGTTGAACAAGACTAGCCCTAGAAGTGAAATACCACTAAGCTGTGGAAATTGCTATAAAAATGAACACCATGATACTAAGTCTCTTTTCATCAGGTTTCTTAATATAGGCATCATTGCTGAAAATTGAGTATGTTTCAGTACCTTTAGTATGAATATCATCAACCTTAACTCAAATGTGGATGCTGAGAAATCAGCAAAGGATACAATAAGAACTCAGCTGACAAATAGGACATTTCCAGCTGTGTTAAGGAATACAAATAGTGAATGATACATTAGACAAGAATGATATATGCTCTGATTTACAATTGAACTACCTGTTTTTTCTTTCAAACCTTGCAAATACATGAACAGAAGATAAAATATATATCAGGATGCTGCACAAGGATGATGTATAAAGAGGTATATTCACAATGAATTATTCCTACTCTTAAATTACTACCTAGAATTTTAAAAATGCATATTGTTCCTATGCCTTGATTACAACACTTGATAATATTACAGGAATGCATAATTAAAAAAAAAAAAAACTGAGCAAGAGAAATAATTAATGCTACCAATTTGGTAGATGCAGTTCAACATTTATTATCTTTCTGCACTTATCAATATCAGTCAAAACTTTTGGCAAAACTTGCAGTATCATGTTTTCCTATCCAGTAAAATAAATTGTTTCAAAACTTACGTAGCAAACACTGCCATAAAGAAAATACTTTCATTGTAATAAAAGGAGGTGGTTTTAATGCAGTTCATAAACAAGTCATGTTACTTAGCTAAAGCTCCTAATTAATTCTGCAACTTACGTAGACAAAGGCAAAATTAATACCTGCTATTTATTTCTGTAGAAACTACAGTGGATACCAAGAGTGCAAAAACAATCTTTGGCAGAGCAAATTCCCACCTATGAAACACTATTTTTTAATAGTCACCACCATTAGCCATGCATTTTCACCGGCAATGAACAAGAGCCTAAATCCTGCGCTCATAACAATCTGCACGGCCATCCAGAATGTGGCTTGTCTTTCACTTCACTGTTGCCACGGCCAAAATGTACCATCAACCACATCACTGTGCTCATATGCACACTGATTGGTATCCATAAACATTCAGCAAGCACTGATGAATGTCAATGGGTGCAATTTTTTCTGCATGCAATAATTCAGTGACACCTTTGTTTCATACACACTTCCATGTCAAACACCATTGTGTTAAACTGCCCCTCTGCTGCCATCTGTCATATGGCAACAAAATATAACACAATATTGGCTGGAAGGTTCAACATCCACTGCCATACCACCAGCACCCACTTCTCTCATCACAGGCCAACATAATAAAGTAGGAGGCACTACTTTCAGAGCTGCCCTCACATCTTGAAATGTACAAGGACTGCTTCAAAAGTGTCTTGAAAGGTACGAGGGCTGCTCTGAAAGTCTGCCAGGATCCACTAAACCAACGTGAGGCTAAAGGTACAGTTTCCTGGATTACATCATTACCAGTGACAGTGTGGAGTTACACTAGAAGTCTGTGGAGTGCAACGTGTGCTTTTTCCATTGAAGAAAAAATTCAAGACACAGCTCTTAGCAGGTAAAGTTATGTGCACTGTCTTTTGGGATAGGAAATGGGTCATCCTTGCAGATTTCCTAGAACCCGGACCAACCATCAACTCTGACTACTAAATCACAAAACTGACTAAGCTGAAGGCTTGAACTTCTAGAGACAGGCCACAGAAGGAGACAGCTTTCATCTTGCAGCACAGTAATGTTCAGTCTCATACCAATTTGAAGATCATAGAGCAGACTGCTAATCTTGTCTGGTCTGTATTACCTTACTACCTCTACAAAGTCCAGATTTAGTGCCTTCTTACTTCCATCTGTTCAGGCCAAGGAAAGATGAAGGGCCTGTGAGAACAAAATTGTCCTAGCAATGATTCCATCACAGCAGCTATGAAACAGTGTGATGCATTTTTATGAGTGGTCATGTTTATTGTTGGCAAAAATGCATTTATTTGTGGTGACTATTCCGAAGAAGAGTACATGTAGTACCTGTAGCTAAGAATTTGCTCTATCAAACAGTGTTATTACCCACCTTGTATCTGTTGTAGTTTTGATGGAAATAAATAGGAGGCATTACTTTCAGAGCAATCTACATACTTGATGGTTAAACAACTCAATCCTGTTCAAGTTCAAGAATCTCAGGCTCGGAAAGCAACAGGGATGGTTAATAAAGATGTTGTCATTGAGCTAGTCATACGCTACAGCATTTTGTACTGTCTGCCTTATGAAAGACTTAGCAAAAATATACAAAGGGCAAGCATGGACAATTCAGCAAGTGACAGTATTTATACCTGATATTTATTTTTCTCTATATTTTATTTTAAAAGTAGCATTACAACTGGATGTGCTAGAAAAGGATTTCTGTTGCATGGAAATTATGTTTTCACAAAACTTTGAACTTTAATATGTAGATGCCTACCGATAAATTCACCTGAATGCACACTTCTTTGTCTTTTTAAATACTAAATATGGAATTATTTATGAAATAATCTCTCTCTTTCATATCTGACATGCAAAAAGAGACCATATATGCATTTACCAGTTTACATGATTGAAAATGTACATGATGTAAATGCTGATGACACTGTTTCTTTTTATAATGTTGTGTTAGATGTGAAATAAAGTTAGCAGGTTTTGTTTTGTTTTGTTTTGTTTTCTCCCAACACCATTAATCAGTGCCAAGTTCTGATGACCTTTATTGCAGTATGATGTAATACAGTTTGGATCACCATTCAGTAATCTAAGCAGTCTGTGAGTTATGGTATAAATGTAAGTATAATCCTTTGTGTCTTTTGAATTTTATCTCTTCTGTATCATATGGGAAGTTACAATACATTCCTTTCAGGAAGAATAGCATCAAAAGGATTAGACAAACATTGTGAAGCTTTGAACACAGAGGATCACAGTTTACATCACATGTTCAAACACGTGCATAAGCAGTTATCGTTCTCAGCAGGACTGCTATTGAAATCTTTATATCCAAGAATGACAACATAGAATTTGACAAGTGACTGACAGAGACTTTGATATAATTTCCAAAACCACAGCAAAAAATGTTACTTGTTCTCAGGTGCAGAGAAAACTAAATATATACAATCCAGCTTTACCCAAGAATGGGCTTAACAACTCAAAGTTCAGTTTGTGTATCTGTTTTAAGTTGAATTTTTCCCTAACAAACTACAGTTTGTTCCTGTAATGACAGAAATAATATTCAGCGCCTGAACATTCAGAAGTACTCTTTTTCGTTTTTTAAGGAGTAATTTCCTGAGTATTTTTAATTCAGTATCAGTTATTTGTTTCCATATATTCACAAAAAATCTTATGAGAATATATAGTTCTGTATGTATTTAGGTGTATTCTCCTCAGTACTTAAGAAACAGTAATATTGTTCCTTTCAGGAAAACCCATATAAAATACTCTAAATTAGTGATTTGTTTCTTTTCACTCAGGAGGACAAAACAGAATAAATTATTTAAAAGCTGTACTTAATATTAAAGAAACGTGAATTGAAACAACTCTGATATCTTAGATGTGGTGCATCTTGGCATGATTATTTTAAGTAAGGCACATCATCATTTGCCTATCAGACTTCTCTTGAATAACATAAAATCCTATTCCAGCTGAGTCATCTTGATGATCCTAACTTGATCTTGCTAATCTTTCTGTGAATTTCATGAAGGAAAAAGAGAGATTTTTGTACACTTACATGGAAAATACTTATTTTCCCTCCAGCATCAGGTTAATAGTGGCACAATCTGAAGTAAATTGCCTTACTGTAATGTAACATGAGAAATTTCCACATTTCCTCTTATACAAATTGAATAATTTTAACATTTTGGAAAGCTGTAACATTCTAATAAAATATGTTATATTATGGTTGTAAAACAGAAAATATACTGTACAGCACTGGAAACAGCATAGGCCACATTATCCTTCATTTGTTTGATTTGTAAGTTAGAGTATGGCCAAAAGAATAACTGAATTTTTATACCTTCTCCAAGTGTCTCTTGTGACTTCTAACACAGTTACACTGATGGGTCTGGAGAACAGTGGAGTTTTATGGTACGAGTGGGAGCTCAACAGTGAGAGCTTCAGGCTGACCTCCTCTGCTTTTAGAACAGCAAACAGTTGAACGGTAGGTCTAGTCTAGCTGTCTGGGCACCTTTTATATCTCTTGATTGTCTGTAAGAAAAGCCTTGATCAGACTACACAGAATAGACTTCTAACTTACAGTTAATATTAGGTGAGATTAGTTTTTTTACCAAATGCATTTCTTTATCATGTGGTTTGGTCACACCATAATAAGCCGTAGTAAGATTGTGACTGGGATAGCTGTTTACTGCAGGAATGAGTAAAGAAACTTGTAGCATTCTCTAGCTTATTGCTTTGAACAAAAACAAGCCATTTCATGGTTTTCTGTTTCATTTTGCCTAGATTTGTTGCCAAAGTTCAGCAATAATTGTATTATTATTATAAAATCCTATGCATCAATCCTATGTGGATAAAAAATTCATGGTGAATTATTTAAATACAAAGTATATTGCAGATAAGTCTTGAGTTCCAAGCTGATGATGAAGGAAAATGTCAGAAATCAGTTAAACAGTCAGCAATTAAACTAAAATTCTCTCATTAAAAAAGTAAAATTTGGATATTAGTTTTCATTCAGGCAATAAAGGGTACAGCATGCTACACACAGGAATTAAAAAATGACAGATACTTATAGTAAACAAACAAATTAGTAAAACCTGACCTAAATGAAAAGGGTATTATTACACATTAAAGTTAGTTGCCATTTCTCCTTTTTTTTCAATATTCCAATTAAAGTTAACCTGAAGGTTAGCTACTTTCATCTTTATCATCTTTGTGATAGTGTTAGCACTCTCACTGAGGCATCACAGAAATTATATGCATCTCAAAAATTCAGTTAATTATCACTGAACTAGTCACTTCTTACACAGAATGAGTTTAATATTTTCAAGACAATATTTATGACCTGTTTGTCTGATAACACCGTCCATTTCTGAAATGTGGCATCTCTTGTACATCTTTCCTTTCTTAAGCTGAGTCTGACATTGCGTTTTCACACGCTGGATAAAAGAGAAGTTTGCAGTGTTGGCTATTTTTGGTTTGGTTGCTTGGTGTTGTTTTTGTTTGTTTTGTAGTCTGTTCTTACAGACTTAACATCAAGACTGCACAAATGGAAATTTTCAAAAGAACTCAGTTTTGTATTCAACTTTGTCTTTGCATTTGGAATGCAAGGATTTTTCATGTACTGTCAGCATGAGCAGGATGTAAATATTTGTGCTAATTAAGCACCTAAAAATTCAAAATTTTGTGCATTTCTTTTTAATAAAATGAATTATGAGGACTATGTTTCCAACAAGAAAATTATTACACAGCATTTCATAAGGTTGACAATAGATTCTGAAGGATTACAGACTTTTTGGCTCCTAAATTATTCAAAAAAGTCTGGAGAAAGTATGAAGAAGTCAAACTCAGCAGCTTTGAAAGGTTTCTTAATGTCGTCATTTAAGTTTAGTTAAACTCAGATTTGTGTTGGCTTTCAGGATAAAGAAGGATAAAAGACAAAGCTTTAAGAAAATAATGTATTAAAATAATTTTCTACATCTTTAAAGAAAAACTTTAGAGCTGAGTACTGCTCTGTGAATGCATTATTCAGTGAATTTTGTCACTTCTCATTAAATAAATTATTCAGTAACTTTTCCTCTGAGTATTTGATTAGGTCTATAGTGGATATAACAATATTCATTGAGCATATTACTCAACAAAAATTCGTAATAACTGAAAAAATTGTTCAATACAAATTTTTCCCTAGAATTTTTCCACATTTATCCTTTCTTTTTTCAAAAGTATTAAAACATATAATTTTCACATCAAAATACAGATGAGACAGCTTTGGAAAATTGATGACGTGAATATTTCTTTTTTGCCCTGAAATTTTGTTATAATTCAAAAAGGAGATGAATGTGGAATGCATTTGACCTATTGTTGTTGCATTGATTTACTACTGTAAATGATCTCCTGGAATTTCAGCTATACAGAGTAGTGCTTGTGGAATTCTCAAGTGTGGGACTCTTCTGGTGAAAAACTGTCTTTTAATAGTGTAAGGTAAAATATTCAAATTTCTGGTTATAATTTTTAGGTTTGGTTTGGTTGATTGTTGATTTATTTTTTATTTGTTTATTTTCCTTGTGGCTTTAGAAAGGTTGGCTTCAAGTCTCCCACTTGATGGTCTCTTATAATTCCAACCTGCATTTTCTTAGGGCAATTTATTCATGGGCTAAGCATTCATTGTTGAGCTTAAAAAGCTTCTCTTTGTCACTGATTTATTTCTGTCTTGATGAATAAACGAGGACAGTGAAAACATAGTAATATATTCTTTTTCAGTCTTCTCCTTTTTTTTTTTTTTTTTTTTTTAAATCAGGGAGAACAAGCCTTTTTACTCTTTCACACCCTCCTAGTTTTTAAATTGTAATCAAAAGAACAGTGTAGGCATTTTATATAAAACAAGTCTAGCCATGAATAAAGCATCCTTTCTAAGGAATAGCAACTATCTTGAAAAGAAAAAGTCAACATCTTTTCCCAAAGAACTACAGCTCAGACTCAACATCATTCTATGTTATTCTGGATCTTTATGTTTTTTTCTTTCTGGTAAGTGCACTGGTAAGATTTAGGGACTTTCTTCCCAAGAAGGGAACCATGTGCAATCTGTTCAGAATATCCTTATCCTTTCTTTGCTCCCTCTCTTGAACTGGGCATCTAAGCTGCCAGCAATGAAAAATTAAGAGCCATAGGTTGGTGAAGTAGAAAGCAAACAAAAATTTGAAGATTTTTAGTGAAGACCTTCAAATGAGATATTTTTGGTCTGTATCTACAATGTTGTTATTATCTCCTTCATTTAACGGTTCATGATGATAGGCATGCTGATCTATTCCCAAATGTCACAGACTCCCACCCTTGCGGTTAAATCTGTTCAGGAAATTAAATGAGGTGCACAGGTAATACAATGCCTGCACTGCATGATTCATGATTCATTAGATAACTCAAGACTGCATATAAACAAGACAATGGGCTACAGTGGTTGCTAAAGGAAATTAACAGAAACTCTCACTAACTCAAATTCTACTCAAGGCTTCATATCTTGACCAATAATTCAAATCTCAGAGAATACTGTATCACAGTTTGGAAATATATTTGTAATGTCTGAATTAAAGAACTTGCAGATTGAGTTTGCTTTGTCAGTTAACATTAATGGAGACTTCAACTGCTCCTTAATTCTTCAAGTTCAGATCCTCAGCACAAAACTTTATTTCAACAATGTACATAATTAGATTTCATGGCCAAGCTTTATACTTCATAATTACCAAATTTTCTTTGATAAAGCTTTATCCTTCCAGTTATACTTTTACCCAACAGGTATTAGCCAAGGAATGGTATGCTGTTGATTCTTGCAGGGTCTTTGACAAAGGGCAGTATCTCCATTGTTAGCAGATTATGTCGATCTGACTTCTTTCCAATCAGCTGTTTGACTTGTTTTCATATACAAAAAAGCGTTTTGAAACTTTGAAGAAATATTGTAAAACAGCACTCTTTTTATAAAACTTTTTGCTTATTTCAGGAGAAAATTAAAAAATAGCAAGTAGAAATCACAAAATGGTCGACTGCAAACTCATAGCAAAAACCTGGTTTAAGTCCGTAAAACTTAGCAAATTCTGTTAGATTTTCATTTGCTGTCATCAAAACCTCCTATGCAATCGAGTGTGTGGAAAATGCAGGAATTTTAGCCTTTCATGGAAATATCAAGCCTTTTTGGAATCGGAATTATATGGGAAATGTATATTACAGCTCTTTCCTCAATAGCATCACAAGCGAGAAAAAAAAAATGTACAAAAGAAATTTTGATATTTGGACAAAAATCACAAGCAGTGAAGCATCTCTCTTTCATATTTAATAAAGATTTTCCCAGTCGGCTGCAGCTGATGATAAGTATAATATCTTTAAATGGTTAATCCAAGGATCACAGCTCAAGTGCTTTATGTGGTTAGGAGCAAGGAAATCTGTTAGTAGCCTCAGTGTGCATTTCATAAATCCAAGGATTTTTTTATTCCTTTTTTTCTTTTTTTTTTTTTTTTCTTTTTGGTTTAGCTTTCTACTATATCTTAAATGCTTTATTTTTTCAGAGGAGAGATAAGACTTGGTTCTTCACATAAAACTACAGCTTAGCCATTACTTAGTCTTTCTCTGTTACAGAAAAGGTCCTGTCTGTGCACAGATGTCTCAGATTAAATTGTATCTCACAATCCTTACAGTGCTCAGTACTAGATGAACTGCCAAAAGGGCCGTAGGCAAGAACTAAATTGCTTTGGTTTCAGTACACAGTGAATTTGGCTCAGACAAGCTGAATCAGTACATTAAATGCGAATCCCTCACAGATTTGAAAGCAGCCTTTAGCACAATTATTGACTGTGAGTGATGATTATGTCTAATTGAAGGAGACTTTTGCTACCTGTAGCTCAGTTGGAGTCCATGAGAGCCACAGCAAGGCACTGCATCTTAATTCAATGTTCCAGCTTGAAAGAAGCAATTGAACCTAAATCCTGAAGTGTATACACATGGTCGATAAACTTTAATAAACTTTACAGGTTCAGTAACTAGACTGAGTGTATATAATTCAATTTTTTAATTCGGGAAAGAAAATAGCTAACAAGTATGTTAGGCTACAATAATGCATTAGCTCATCTCAGTACAGGCATCATACAGAGGCCTTCTCAGTAAAAGATATAGTTTCATGCTTGTCTTCAAAACAAGTCATAAATCTGCTGTTCTATACTTTATATTAATGCTCTACAGGTGGAAGATTACAGGGATACTTGAGTACTACAGAACTTCCAGTAAATTTGTGAGAAAAATAAAGTAATTTGACAATTTTTTATCTTTTGCTACAGAAGTTATGCCAATAGTAAGGAAAAATAAATGTTTTTCTTAATAGATTCTGCCACCCTCCTCAAGATTTCTTGATGTTTTCAAAGTAAAGCAAGCAAAAACGATGATATTCTATGTTTTAATCCTTTCGAAAAAAGTTTTTCTCAATGAACAAAAATAGATACTCTCAGGGGCCCTGCAGTCAGAATTGTATTTTCCTTCTGTTCTATAAAAAATAAAATTCTGTCAGTGCATTCGCACAAACATTTCTCTCCTACACACATTTATTGTGACCTATTAGATCCTTTCTAGACTTAGATTAGGTTCTCTTGGCATCATTATTATGATAACATTCATGAAAAGCTCTGTGCCAATGCATTTTTCATATTTTCCATGAACGTGTATCTATCTGAATCATGAAAACTTTCCATTCAAATTGCTCCTTTGCTGAATAATTTATACAGAGGTCATAAATAAGCCCTACAGAACATTCGTTCCTTCATTCCAGGGGTTTCATTATACATTTTGTAGGCCTGAGCTTTTAGAAAAGAAAAATTAACTTGAATGTTGTTTTCAAACGTGGTGTGTACTATAGGCTGTGCAAGCAGTAGGGAATGCAAGATGAAAAGAGAGGTCTGTGGCAACAGTTTGGTAAAGTTCTTCCATAATCAATGGTACACAAAATGCTTGGAGTTATTATGAGGTATCTGTGATTGCTATGTGTAGACGAGCCTGCATGACTTCACAAGTCTACTTATATTATTATATTATTGTCATTTTGGACTAGCAAAACAAAAAGTAGGGTATGTCAGAACTAGCAGAGCTCTCTTTAGCATCCTTTATATATGCTTGCTATAATTTCCTAGAGTTAAAGAAGGAAAAGCCCTTAAAATTGTCTGTGGGCAGAAATGCTTACATTCATAGCACTGACCAATTTTTGTCCTGGACTAATAGTTTAATCAATGATCAGATTTGGCCATTTTACAGGTGAATTGCCTTCCTGTTTCTATACACTCTACTGTGGGTTTTCCAGGTATATGATAAGAACAAGGATGCTTTCAAGCATTTCAAGGAAGCTATGCTGCAGCCACTTCTGTACTTCCCTGCGTTTTTTTTTTTTTTTATTATTATTATAAATTCCAGCTAAATTTATTTTCCTGCATTCACACCTCTTTGTCTCTTCTCTTTGTTTCAACCAGATCTACCCTTTCAAGACATGTTGTCTCTACCACAATTCTTTTCAGATTTTATTTCTAATAAAAATGACTTGATTTTTTTTCTACATTGACATTGACAATTGATTTGATTGTCAATGATTGATTGACATTGATTTTTTTTCTAAACTTCACCACTATTACTTAATTAATGATTTAATATGTCTACTTAATTAATGACTTAATATGCCATTAATTTTAACTAAACGGTCACCATCTCATATTCCCAGATTCCTATGTGAACTCTGTAGTTTCATCTAAGCATCTTGTATTTAGTTTCCCTAATTCATCTGTGTGCTCTATTCACCTGCCTGGCATTTTTCCTTTCTCAATCTCATCCTTCCCTCCATATTGCTTCTAATTTACCTGGAATATTTTCTTTCCAAGTCCAGTCAAATTTCAGTTATGCTGTCTTTCTGCTTTCACTGAATCATTCATAGGAAAATCTTTTGTAATGACAGACCAGGTGAACAAACTACCTAACACCAATTCTGATTTCCAATTGTACATTGTCTCACAGCAAAATTTTTGGGATCTTGGCAATTTTTAATATTGACAGAATAAGCTGAAAAACTTAAGTAGAAATAAACAGAAATCAGGCAGAAATCAGGGATGAAACTTCAGAGCAAAGAAGCTTTGTCAAAATTAAAAGCAAACAAAATCTGTATTTTAAAAAGCAACCAACCCTGTTTGAAATACTATTCATTATTGTGCCAAACAGTCTTTGAAAGTAATAGATATTTTATATGAAGGCCAACAGTGAGAATGAACTGAAATTCTTTTTGTGATATGGGGCTTGGTGAACTGACATATTCCAAGCAGCCTCTGAAATCTGAAATCTGCTGTTTCGGTCGAGAATACAGATCAAAAATTTGAATAGTGACATCAACATAGCATTACATTTTAACAGTCAAACAACAGAGAACAATTATCATTCTAATAAAACAAACAAGACAGTAAGATGCAGTTTATCTTAGGAGATCAGTATATCTCAGGTAGGGTTTTAAGCCATGATCTTCAATAAACACCAGTAAATATAGAGACTCATTTTTATGCAAAATTTATGAAGTTTAGTAACCTTCCTTAGTATCATTTTTTCTATAAAGCTGTAATTTATAAAACACTGCTTGCTGTTAACCTTTTCATAGAAAGAAAGATTAAAGACTTTCAAATAATCAAATACTGAAAAGACACATACAGCTCTTACAATTAAAAAAAAAAAAAAAAAAGATCTTTTGAGGAAATTGTGACATGAAGAGGAAATTGGAAATTTATATAAAAATAATTGCATATATTTGAGACCTACTTATTTTTACTTATGGGAGCCAAACTGTCATGTACATATACGCTGGCTACTTAGAACTGGCTACTAAGTCAGTAAAACTCAGTAACATACTATTGCTAGAATTTCTTCATGCTGCTGAATTTTATTATTTTTCACAATGCTTATCCTGCATTAGCTGCATTTTCATAGAAAGATTCAGTGAAAATTGTATAGCCACTCCTCAATATGAGTTCAGTGATTTTTTTCTTATCTCCATTTCTTTGACAGCTTTGGCATCTTTAATCCAGTCTGGATAGGCTTGAAATCCACATATTTCTATTTCCAGAGAAGTGTATTTTACTGTCCTCAAAATTACATATTTCTTGACAATACAAATATATCTTTATTGGGTTTCTAGAGGCTTGTCGCTTAAATCTCCAGCCTTCTGCTCCCCATTACCTTGTTCCCTAAATACCAGTTCCACTGAGTGCCCTGTCTTTCTGCACTCAATCTTCAGATAAAGGGTAGGTAGTAGTAGTCTCCAATGGCAACAAAAGCCTTGAACCTGGTACGCTGACCAGCACGCGTCTGTTTCTGGACAGGAATGATCTTCAACACCTCATCTTTCAGACTTTTAACTCAGAAATGAAATTACCGTAAGGGAAGCCAGCAGGTTGCTTGCAATAATCAGTTCATGCTTCTTTTGACTGTTCACAGCTCATTGCAACCTATTTTGTTTTTGAAAATAATGTCATACACCTACACTAGGAAATAAGTGAGATTCAGCCTTACTGGCTAATATATGTCTTCCAGTAGCAAATATGGAAAATCTACAGTTATGCATTTCCATTCCATTGCGCCAGCAAACCATAGCTCAGGTTCTATATCCAAAACCAAGGCCAGAAACCTCACATAGACATTCTCTTAAGCATAGCATTCTGAGAAAGCAGTAAATCCTACTGAATTTTGAGTTCAGCAGTCAGAAGCTGGTGTTTTCCACAAAGGCAGCAAGTCATCTACTCAGTGACCAGTGACATCTTCCTTTCTGAGCAGAGGGGCACACTGAATTACATTATGTATGAATGTATGAATGTATGAACACTGAATTGCATTCAGTGTATGTGAACAAATTAAACTTCCAATGTACAAAAAGACAGCAGAAAATTACTATCGAAACACTAAAAATTTGTACAATGACTACTCAGGATACAGTTCTACAATCCATTGTGGATGTGTTCCATGCAGAAAATCACAGCTTAGTCTTACTAGAAATTTCCTTACAAAGGATAGAATTCTGTGTTGATGATCAAAAGGTCCTAAGTTTTAAACACAGCTGGTCAAAATTGTTACTTCACACAAAATAAATACATTTAGAAAAAAAAAAAACTTTCTTGAAATAGTGCATGAAAATGACATATTTCTCTTTTGAGATTTCAATGAAATTTTAAAACTGAAAAGCAAACTCTCACTCCTATTTACAAATTCATCAAAAGATTGTGTTTTCATGGAAATATATTTCTTCATGACATTCTGTATTAAAAAAATGAAATTAAAACAGACTTTGAAACGTTATTTTGAATGTGAAATTTGCTATTTTAAAGTTATTTTCATTTCATTAGCTTTATTTCAGTCAGATCCTCTTATTATAAAAGATGAGACTGAAGAAAAATATTTCAATCATTTTTTAAAGAGAATATGTTTTCATTATATAAAAATACTTTTTTTTCTTCTTTCTTTTCACTGAAACATAACATCTAGTTTGTAGCCAGATAGATCCATGGTCCCAAAGGCCCTAAGCATCCCTCTGTGTGCGGATATGTTATGAAGAAATAGCAACAGTGTTTTCCTTTGCTGATAGCACTGGGTTGGCATCTAGTTATGTTTCATTATTTCAGAGCATATACTTTGTGTGATCAAACTTGTTCAACAGTGTGTAGTTTGGGCTACTTCTGATCACTTAAAAAATTTGAAAGAGGCATCAAAGTGGTCTGTGACAATTATACCATTAAAAATATTATACTAGCAAATATTTGTTCTATATTTACTAACAGATAACATGAGAAAACAGCAGCGGGTATGGAACGGCTGAATATAGGATGAATTTATAATGTTTGTAATTGTTTTTTGAGGTTCCAGGAAAATGCATGTATGCATTGATCAGTGTGAACTTTACATATCATACGTATTAAACATTTCAGATTGCATTTCTTAAAGTTATTTGAAAACTACTGAGAAAGATATATACCTTCTTACTAAAAATATAAGAGATGTGAGGACCTTATAATACCTTAAATCTGATATTGCCACTGACTACCAAATGTAGTTATCATAAGCTTTCAAGTTCTGTCTTCTTCCAAAAAAAAAAAAAAAAAAAAAAAAAAAAAAAAGTAATAATCAGAACTTGAATTTGGGAATCTGTTCTATACACCTGGATATATCCACAACAAATAGTTATTATAGTTATTGCATATTTTTCAGTGGAAAAAAAGTTTACTTTACACTGTTGAATTTATTGTAACTAGTTAACTAGTAACTAATAAAAAAAAAAGTAACTAGTTAAAAAAAAAAGCTAAATTTTGTCTGTTTGTTTTTGCTTGGTTTTTGTTTTTGTTTTTTTTTAACAATTATGCACCCAATAGATTCTGAAGGAATAAGTACAGATGCTCAAGTAAAAGGTGTTGAAAAAAATTGATTTTTCCAGGAAGAACCCCAGCACTTTCTCAGAAATCCTTTATCTTTAAAATGTTATACATTTTGTGAATTGGTATTTTTCAGTTTGGATACCTCTCACAATAAAAGCTTTGGTTGGCACATAGTAAACTAGTTATCTCAATAGTTCAGTTTAGCTAAAACTGAGAAAATAATTGGAAATCCAAATAAAGTCTTAAGAGCAAAATAAATCATTTTTTAAGTCAGGAAACACTGTACGCTGATTCTTTAAGTGTGACTGCTCAGTCTTATGGTATATATCATATTTTTATTATATCTATGACTAAAAGATACTCTGCATTTAACAAGGAGAAAAGACCTTGAAATTATTTCATATCCAATGCCAGGGCACACATTTTCATCACTGTTTGCCAAACACTCTGGAAAGTAGAAGTCAGAGACTCAGCGTGTAATTTTGCTTGTGAATGTATAAACAGCCTGACTGTGTTTTGAGATCCACAGTCAAGGAAAGAATTATGTTTTCAGCACAATAAAACTATGCACTATGTGTACCTGAACAACCAGTACTAAACAACTAATTGACAAATAAGTAAACCAGAATGGTACTTCATCTTTCATTTATTGCTCATTCAGCTAGATATTTCTGCTGCTTCTAGGTCTCCACCATTCAAGTATGCATCTGTCAGTCACTTTAGTGGGGCAACATACCAGACTCTCTATGTATTGCTCCGCAACCACTGCAATTTTCTGTGCAGTATTTTACCATGTTATGCTATTTTATTTTCTGGGCAATTTTTAGTCCAATTCTAGCTCCTATCTCTCTAAACTCAGGGCTAGTTGCCTGTCCTTAATTTTCTTTTGTACTTTGGACAACAGATTTCAGCAGGAGGTGCTTTTGTTAATAGGCAGTTTGGAAGTTAGCTATGTACGCAGAGTTCTATTAGATAGGAGCGCTGTGTCAGTGTTCACAGTGCACCAAAAAAAAAAAAAAAAAAAAAAAAAGGAAAAAATGGGGATGTCTTTCACATTAAAATGATCATTTTCATTTTATCTGTGTCATATGTCTTCTTGCATTCATGATCTTGGGCTACTTCTTATTTTCTAAGATGAATTATGTCTCTAAACTGAGAACACGGTAACACAGCATGGCACTAAATGACTGCCTTTTGACCAAGTCACCTGTAATGATTTTCAGAAAAGCATTAATATCCAAGTCACAGCATCTCATCCTACATGCAGAAGAAATTTTTCTGAAAAATCAGAAGAGCAGTAAGCATCTAACCCATATTTTAAGTCTGGGTAAATCAAGTTCCACTACACTTTCAAAGCCACCTTTAAAACTAATTCTAAATACATTGTGCAAAGTCTTGTGAAATTTAAAACTGTTTAAATTGTGATCCCAGAGACAGTATTGTTATATGGAGCAGAAATTATTACTCTGTGATGAAATATCAAAAACACATTGCAGTAGGTGCAAGTTTTAGATAGAACAATTAGTTCTTTGTTAAATCAGTATGACTTGCCATGCCCAACTTCTGTGACAATGATGGGCAAAGCACAGTTTAAGGGCTAGATTAAAAGATTGTTTTCAATTCTGCATGAAATGCATTGCACAGCAGCAATACAATGGGCATCAGGCTTTGCACCATAGCATAGAAATCTGCAATCTTTATCTTGAAGTTCCAAAAAAATTAAGGTTGACATGACATTTCAGAAATATTCAAACATGGTTATTAATGCTATTTTTGTTAATGGATTTAACCTTTTTTAAACCTGTTGCTCAGATTCATTATCTAGCTTGCTGTGAACAACAGCAGTTTTTACTTGTTGGGGAATCTTCCATAGAGTATAAAGTCTTATCTCATGTTAGTGGCCCTAAGAGGTGACTGATGAAGGAATTCATATGGTAAAAGTGAAATAAAAGTGTGACAAAAGTGCAACAATCCACTTAATAATAGTTTCCATTGAAGCAGAAAATACCATGTTTGCTAGTACTATTTAATGATATCTCGAAGTAGCTTTTGGGTTAGGAAACGAGAACACTGGAAGTCTAGGCTAAGCAGGAATATTTGTGGGTCTTTTCTACACGTTAGTATTGGCAGTAGCCAATTGGTCAAGATGCCTGAAGTAGATCATCACATAAGCCTAATACACTAAAGCAACTAGAATTTCTCTAGTTCTACAAGCATCATATTGGGTAAATGTCATTCTGCTTTATAGCCAACTTTTCTCCCTACACACACACACACACAAAAGTGGGATAGTTCATGGATTATTCCGGTCTGCTTGAGCTATATCTGAAAAAGGTTGAGCACCCACAAGCAGCTTTTTATGTCTTTCCTCACCAACTGCATGTCATTTCAGCAAACAGATGCAATTTGATAAGGGCCCCTTATTATGGGCATTTTATTTTAGAGGAGAAATGAATAACTGTTTCCCCTTTTTTTTTTTGCAGCACACAAACTCCCTTACATTTACACATTATGCAAACTTCAAGAAGGAAACAGCATGTCGGAGAACCAGCATTGATAACACTTGAGCAGAGCAGTCTGTAGCAGTCTCTTTAGTCTCACGACAGGCACATTAGTCTGAACGTTAGCTACTTCTCCTTAATTGGATTGCTTGCATAAATTGCAATACAAGGTGGACATGCGATAGCTTTCTTTTTCACCAATCAGTCATGTCAAAAGAACCTTATGTATTTTATACAGAAAGAAGAAAAAAATGACAATTTGAAGAGATGAGAAGATGGTGCAGGGTAAAAGCTGATATTCTTCGTTTATAACAGATAGCCCCAAGTTGTAGAGGCCATTATTTCTTGCATTTTCAGAGCAAATGAACTTGACAGATGGCTGTGTCACCTAAAACCCTACCTACCAACTTGATTATGCAGAAAACAATACAATAGAAAAGAAATCATTACTGAAGGAACCTGGTTAGTCCACAGAGGGCTGAGCAGTGCAGAAGAACAAAATTACAGTTGTGGAATTGAACAGCAAGAATACATTTAACATAAAGTGGGTTACAGCAAGGCAATCAGTCATGGCTAAAGCTATTGTCTGGGCTTGCTTGCATGGTATATGAAGTAATCTGTCATCTACCACTGAATTTATGCTTAGTTTATAGTAGAAAAATACAAAGGTTTTGCCAGGGCATGTTCTGGTAGTTTTAAGTAGCTCAACTGTGGATCTATGAAATTAAAATTATGGGAATTCAGAACACTTTTCTGCTTCTTATGCGTTTTGGAGGACATTAATAATAAAGTAACTTCTCTACCCTTCTCTTTTACTCAAACATTAAGCAAACTACACCACTTAAAGAAAGATAAAGCAACCTGGGCCAGAGAAAAATTCACCATTGGTCCAGTTTGCACAGCACCATCATTACCCACAAAAGGTTGCATTGGATTTACTGTAAGTCTGGCTGCAGAAGCAATGGAATAGCACACATAAAACAGGCATAAAACAGGGCAGCAGCTATTCCTGGTGGCCCAGATCCCATTTTGTTGATTATTACACATTCTTTGAAAAATGATAAAAAATTTTATCAGTATTATTGCATGATCTCATACATCATTCTCAACAAAATGGTTTTCCAGTCTCTGTTCCTCTCAAAACTTTCAAGACACATTATCTACTGCTATGCATTTGAGGGCTTACCAACTCCTTAAAATTCATCTTTACTAGTTATTTCAATTAGAATATTTTAAAATAACCCATAATTGTCTGTTATGTCAGTAACAACACAAATGGATGTTGATAAAAATACACAGAAAATTTTTTATTATCTCTAACAGAAAATATTTTATCATTTTTACCTATGATAAACAATTGCATTCTTACTTCATAACAGCAAGGTAACTTGTTATAACAGTGATAAAAAAAAAAATTAATTGGTATTTTTTATTTACTCTGCAGTGAAGATTAAGTATTATAATCTTCATTTAATTTAATTCCTTTCCACAAAACAACGATCAAGTCATGAACCAAAAAAAAATCACACACAGAAAAATTAAAGACAATTTCATATAAGATACACAAATGTGATAGATGTTCTCTTAAGTATTTAAACTTGAGTCTGTAACTTAAATAGAGGCAAGATTTTTCACATTGCACATATTAATCACTAAATGAAATAAATTTTGTGAATTTTTCAGGCAAATAGGAAAGCAAAATTAAAAATTGAAAAGAAAAAAGAAAATTAAAAAAGGCAAAACTTCCTTATTTATCTTTATTTATTTGTGGATCAATTAACGAATGTATTCCTCCTGAGGGGGGACGGGGGGGGGAATATAAAAAAAGAAAAAATTGCATTAATTCTATTACTTAAATTGGAGGTAGGGAAAAGAAAATAATCTTTTAAATATAGAATCACAAAATAGATTTAAAAAAATAAAATAAACCAGAGCATTATGACCTGTGAGGTTTTTGTCAACCTGTAATTGTTTATCTGAATTTAAACAGTTAAGATACATATCAGTAACTGTCTATTATAACTCAAATAGTAAATAAAACACGACACGCATAGATTTGTGCTATCATCAAATGACTTTCAACGTAACGTTGAAAATAAGCATTATTTTTTAATGCAGTTTCCTTCATAAAATTCAATGAGGGAAGGCACAACATCTCTTTTTTTTTTGCATTCTATAGAACATCTCTCTTTAAAAACAAAACAAACAACAACAACAACAAAAAAGCACCAACAACAAATATTATATGGATTATAAAGAAAATTTGAAAAGACCCAAAATTATCCAGATTTTAAACACACCTATATCAATCTACACCTTTTCCTTCTCACCTCATTCCTTCTTTCACTCATGTGAGCACTGTGTGCTGGATTAATAACAGGTGGGTTTGTTAATATATTGGATGCATTAAAAAGCCTTTGTGCAGATGGTGGAGAGTTAAGACTACCAAGAAAAGTGACGGTAGTTGCATGGGAAAAGCCTCTCTACAGAACACAGAGTGGATTTCATTCACAGGAATTGACCATGTCTTTCAGGTGCCAGGCCTCTGCATGTGGTTTCCTGTCCTTTTTGGGTCAGTCAAATGCTGACATCACTTGGAAGTCACTCCAGTGGCTGGCTAGCAAAAATCCAGGAGTAAGACTCTCATGCTTAGAACGCCTTGGCGCCTGGAGAACGAAGGCAAAAAGGATAGGCTCACAAAAAAAAAAAAAAAAAAAAAAATCTCAGTCTTCAAACTCTGGTTCTCACAAGACTCTTGTTACCATGTTAAAACTATTTTACTTAAGACAGTTCACAATTTGCAAGATATTTTAGCCTGATTTTATAACCTGATCTCTGCAGATTAAGTATTCAATATTTCCACAGTACTGCAATCACTAACAGCTCAAACATCTCTACATCATCTACCTTTTCATTCCCTTGGACCTTGATCTGGAGAACCTTTGGAATACTTAGAGACTGAGTCTACTTCACAGAAAAAGTCAAGAGTTCATATATTTACAGAAGAGTTTAGGGATAGCTGCATAAATAGGACTCAGACCAAAAACATTGTCTGTAGTGTTTTTTTTGTTGGTGCAAGACTTCCAGATCTCAACAGAATTAATGCTTTTGATAAGCTGGCATACATCCAAAAACCACACGCTTGTCTGTAATATAGTCCAAGATAACCATATCAAACTAACTAACAAACAAAAAAAGGGGGTTGACTATTTGGAAATAGCTTTGTTACATTAAGTTTTTCAGGTCCAGAAGAGTGAAGGAGAAAGTAAAGACGTGCATTTGGTAGCCTAAACAAGGCAATTTAGTTAGACTGTACATATTCCTTTGCATCAAGCTTATTCTGAAAGATACTTGGGAAATATGTGTCCAAAACAGAGATGACTTTTTTTTTTTTTTTAAAGTAGAGAAGAAAGCAAAGCTAAATATTTCTGTGAGATAGCACATCATCCACTCAAGAGCTCAAATAGCTCTTAAGCAGCTTCAGAACTTGTGAAACTATACAGTCTCTATTAAAAACATTGAGTATGGCAAAAGAAAGTGAGTATGGCAAATGGTCCAACTATCTTCACAAATATTGACCCTAGTTACAGCAGAACAGAAAATCCTATTTTGGTTTCTACTGCACTGAGAAAAACAAAGATTAAAAGCAGATTTGCAACTCCTGAAAGAATTTACAAAAAACATCTTCAATCCTGACACTAAGTCAAATTTTTTCATATTCTACCAAACCACAACTCTTCTGATCTAGTCTCAGAAAATCACCTTTTTTCGTATTCAGAATTTAGACACAGACATTCAGATATCTTTATCTATCTGTATGTTTATCTATATGTTGATACCAACAGAGATATTATACAGATATTACTCATGCACATATATACATATTTGGAGACGAAAGTCTGAGACATAATAAGATTTTTCAATCATTGATTCCAATTCAGCTCATTTTTGTAAGAATGTAGTTTCTTTTCTCATTATTACTTCATTTCTGAACTTTTTCTCCTTCTGAAAGATCACCAGAATGTTCCACAAGAAACTCAGGGGTTGAAACAAGAAATAAAAGAACACAATTTTTTGTCGTTCCCTCTGAAAATCTTTGGAAGGCAATGTTTCAACATTGAAAGTGTGAAGATTACTGTGGGGATACACCTGGCTTTTAGATAGGAACAATTAAATTCTAGAGACAATATTGATATTGATGCATGAGTTAATCACCTCAAATTCTATATCAAGCTGGGATAAAATCTGGCAATTTTAATTAATTCAAGTTCTCTTTCCATCCTCGCTCAATTACATCTTAAAAGAAATGAATGTCTCATTTCATTTCCAATTAAATAAATTCCTTCAGGATAAAAATATTTTGAACACTGTTGTTCTATTTTACCCAAAAAGCTCAGAGCTCAACAACTAACAGGACAGCAGATAACTTTATCAAAACCATCCCCATATCTTCCTGACTTCTATTAGATATTTTACTCCACTCCTTTCAGACCTTTCAGACCTTTGCCAGAACAACCCACTCTAAATACTCAGATTCCCAATATCCGTTAGATTAATGGTAGGATAGGAAGTAACTGTGATCCTCTTCTGCTGATGCAATCTACACTGAACAAAAAAATCTTTTAACAGTAAACAGCAAATTACAAGAATTACATCCTCCCTCTTTCATCCTCTGTCTCTGTTTATGCTTCATCCAGGGCAGATTTTGATCTCACCTTGGTCATTTCCTGGTGTACTGTAAGCATGGTACGTGAATCAAAAATAGGTGATTCTCACAAGCTAAAAATTGCTTTGAGGAGCAACTTTCTCATGCTTCATGCTTAGCATATCAGCTGCTTGCTCATCTAAATTTTGATGTATTTTTCTGTAGGGTAAGTAATCCAAAGCTTTTCAGTTACTGCATGAAATGAAGGTATGTGTGATTAATTGTCCTATTCCATAATATTAACCTACTAGGGATATTTTTCTTGGTTTAGTGGTTTGGGTGCTCAAGGGATCACAAAATTAAAAAAAAAAAAAGAAGAGTGTATTTCATCATCTAATTCCTCTCCTGAGCAGGGCAGAGTTGTATTGTACTGTATGTTAGATAATGATTGCTCATCTTGTTTAAACAAACCATCTCACCTTGAATTTATACCCTATTTTTATCTCCTCAGTAATGTTATTATTGTTTGCACTTCTTATTAAAAACCATGGATTTTTTTTGCTCTATCTTGAATTTGAAATTGTAATTAATGACATGAAATTAACCTGATTAATTGTCTCTATTTTACAGTTGATGAAGTGCACAGCATTCACTGTCCCTCCAGTAAAGCAATACTCACTGACCACAGTTACCTTGCTGGTATGCTGCTGGCTCTAGGGCCCTTCAAACCTTTAATGACTTTGAAGAGGAAGGGGACCTGGGGGTGTTGGTTGATGCTTGGCTGAACATGAGCTGACAGTGTGCCCAGGTGGCCAAGAGGGCCAACAGCATCCTGGCCTGCAGTAGAAATAGTGTGGCCAGCAGGAGCAGGGAGGTGATCATCCCCCTGTACTCAGCACTGGTGAGGCCGCACCTCAAATATTGCGTTCAGTTTTGGGCCCCTCACTACAGGAAAGACATTGAGGCCCTGGAGCATGTCCAGAGAAGGGCAATGAAACTGGTGAGGGGTCTGAAGCACAAGTCTTATGAGGAGCAGCTGAGGGAGCTGGAAGGAGAAGAGTAGGCTCAGGGGAGAGACCTCATTGCACTCTACAGTTTCCTGAAGGGAGGTTGTGATGAGGAGGGGTTTGACATCCTCTCCCAGGCAACAAACAGGATCTGAGGAAATGGACACAAGTTGTACCAGAGGAGATTTAGATTAGATATAAGGAAAAAAATTTTCTCTCTGAGAGTGGTTAAACACTGGAATGGCTGCCCAGGGAGGTGGTGGAGTCGCCGTCCCTGGCAGTGTTCAAGAGGCGTCTGGATGAGGAGCTACGAGATATGGTTTAGTGGCTTGTACTAGCAATGGTAACGGGAGGACGGTTGGCCTAGATGATCTTGTAGGTCCTTTCCAACTTTGTGATTCTATGATTCTATGATTCTATGAACACAGCACACCTTCCAGCTAGCCCTGGTACTAGCTGGGGCTGCAGGAGGTTTGTAGGTATTTTGAGCTGCAATTCCTGTTTGTCTTTATTACAAGTAAAATTGGGAGCATTTATGGTCTCCTTTTCTGTATCAATGTATCTGGGATGCTTAGGAGAAATCGTTCTGGAACATAGTTCCCTGCTTATTTATGTGAGAGTTTCATTCAGGATAACACACTCTAAAGAGTAGCATGTGAACCTGTTTCCTTCTCAAGCCCCTCTGTGTGATACATGAATGTAATACTGGCACATTTGTGATAACCAAAGGTGAGATATCTGAATCTCACTGGTTATTTCCCTGCTGAAATCCAGTTCTAGAAATAAATATGTACAGGAAATTCTCTATGAATTGAAATTCTGGTAATATATACATGTAACTACATTGCCATTTAAGTGGTTAGGGTACCTATAGGCTTCACCAGTAACCTTCAGAAGAGAAAAGAGGTCTCAGCACTTGGCTGTGTCACTGCCTGGGCCTACGCACAGCTTGTAAAGAAGTTAATGGTACACTTTGACATTAGCTCTTACAGATGAATCTCACCTTGCTAAGAGTCCTAAAACTGCTGGAGTTTGCAGCTTAATTCTCCAAAACTTTTCTTCATATTTTACTACATACTGCAAGGGAGTTCATATTTCTTAGTCGTTCACAGCGTTAATTTACTTTATTGATGACATCATCAGTATTTTGTCACTGTAGAGTTTAGTTGTCCTGTGTAAAGCTGACCATGGAAGTTTTGAACATTGATTTTTTTTCCTTTCTGTAGCATCAGCGAATGATTTATCATCTTCTTCTGGGACATCAGCCAGAGGCAAGAAATAGCTCTAATAACATGCTCTAAAGTGACTTGTACTGATTGTGTGTTTAAAAACTCGATCAAGAAATGTACTCTACCTGGACAAAGGAACATTAACCAGAAGGAAAGACTGGAAAGTTCTTATAAATAAATGACACCTACCACACACAGTATGTAGAACCCAGTTTTATTTTCCAGAAGAAAACTCAGAGATTTCTTTCACTTGTAGTTGAATGCATAACTTCACAAACTTGTTTTTTATTATTTAAAAATCTCTGAAAAAAATGTCGTGAAAATACATGTCATACACAGAAGGTAGAATGAAACACAAGTTTCAAGCAGGATCTTCCTCCTGATTAGAGGCTTAGATTTTCCCAACACAGACTTCATTAATTTCCTTTCTCTGACATTTTACAACTACATAATCCTGAAAAACAACAATAAAAAATCTAATGCAAGAGAAGACAATGAAAAATACAAACATTGCACTACTTATGGAATAAGCATGAAAATAAACATAGAAAATAGTTTTATAGGACTCATTTCTTTGTTGCCTCATTAGAACTGTGCACGTTTGTGTGCAAAAGAGAAACAGGTTGGATGCAATTAGATGCTATGTTTTCTCAAGTGACAAAGCCAGATATTTCATGACTGATATATTATTGTCCCATAAGCAGTCACGTAAGCGCTACTGGTACAACAAATGAGAAAATGTTAGAGGAAATAGAACTTCTTTACGCTGGAGGGAAAGGAAAAAAATGCAGATAGTTGTACTGCATTTCATAGATGAAAATTAATTTTGATTGAGGAAGTAGCTAGAAATTGTGAACAAGTTCCAATTGGTCTCAGAGTTCTATCATTTCTAACATACAAAAAGTCCAGAAATAGAGGGAAATATTCATTTTCACTTTGCATACATGCGGTCTAAACAAAATGGGTAAATAAATAAATAAAAAGGATGCTTCGGGTGTAAGTGGATAATGACAAACCTTTACACTAACTGTATTTGGTCTCTTTCTTATTTCATTTTCTGTATAATTACATGAGCAAATTTTTGGTCTTCTTTTGGTCACTTGAGAAAGTACACTCAAAAGATGACATGTTCATAAACATTTTATGAACTTCTGTTGGATGCATAAATGCAATTTATTTGGGGACTAAATGGAAATCATTTTGGACAGGACAGGAATTGTTTATGTTCATAAATTCATTCATATAGTCATAATTCATACAGTCATTCATAAATACTGTCACTAGGCCAAATTTTTAGCTGTTGTAAATGGATATTAATTTATAGTTACTCCATTCTTTGCACCTACCCACATTTTGATATTTCTGCTTCATATAGATAAATTCAAAATAGAGTTCCATGATGCTGTGCATTCAAGTGTCCAGGAGAATCTGATTTTGTCTCCTATTTTGAAATAGTGCTATATATATAATATTTCTAGATTTATTTTCTTCTTTAATTATGGTACCATCAAGTCTATTAATACACCACAAGTAACCTAAGTTATTAACATAAGTTATTATTAGCTTATCATAGTGTCTTTGTGTAAATTCATATAAAGTGTGTGACAGTCTACTAGAGCCCAGACATATAGTGGATCTCAAAAAACATCACATTAAGGGAAATGAAATGAGAAGTCTGACTGGTTTTGTTGTTTTTTTAACTGCTTCTACTTAGCAAGAATTAACTCACAAAGAATAGAAATTAAAATTTGCTTCTACAATAATGTCACTAATTCTATTCAACAGAAATTCATCAGCTCAGTATTTTGAGTTTCATTAGGATTCCTATTCTTTTCTTCAAAATTTGTCATGTTTTTCTCAGAAATACCTCTGAAGCCTCATTTCTCTTTTCTACAGGAGACCATGGCAATTCTTTTCTAAATAACCTCTTCTATAATATGACCAGCACATCCTCTCAGGCTCTGCTTATTGACTGCTCATGAAAGCTGCTTAATGAATATTCTCAAATGTAACTTTTCCCTCCTATTTATTCTGTCAAGATGAAGAGATTTTAAATGACAGTATTGCCTCTATTTGCACAACCACTTCTGCTGCAGAAATTATCGTTAAGCAAGTGAGTCTGCCACCAAGAAGGGAAATTCTCTTCCTTTTCTCTGTGGAGGACCCTAAGGAAAATCCCAGCTCCCCATCTAAAGAGATCTGGGTAGGTTGGGGAAGAGCAGGTTATTGCCGGCTGTGCACTTGATATGAGCACCATCTGGCACTTGTAGGGTAGGGTGACTCTGGGGGAACACTGTCAAGAGCACTCTGCTGCTGCTCTAAAGAGCAACATCAACATCTTGCTAGAATCTGCTGCTGGTTTTAGCATATGTGATAACAGGCTAAGACTGGACATGGCCACTTCTTATGGGACCACATTTCCCCAGCTGACAAGGGATCCATTTCTCTCTTTATACAAGAAGAAACTGGAGTTTGGAATTTATTCTCCTCAAAGCCTGCTTAAGTAAACAAATCAGCGTCCTGATTGGTTGTTTATTTTTTTAAATCCTCAGGGCTCTAAGGTACATGTCACGAACCTCATAGGTTTACAGGTGTGTGTAAGATCTACTAGCAAGTTTGCAGCACTAAATACAAAGAAACATTTCTTTCTTGTAGAAAGACTTAACCTGAACCTGATAAGGTTTAATGTACAAAAAATGCTGTAATAAAATATTTCCCAGATGATTTTTGGAAAAAAAATCAAAGCAGAAATTTCCACAGGCAGGATAAGCAAAGAATAATCTCAGGAACAGATACTGATATTCAAAGATAAAATCAAACACAAATATCAAGCTCAAAATGATTTTACACCCATACCCCATTTAGAATATACTCTCTCTTCTACCTGTTGCATACTCATGTACTCACATGTACTCATTACAGTACTGCTTCTGAAGGCCATTTGGTTGTCTTCTGAGAAAGAAAAAAAATTTAAAAAGCTGATAATGACTCTCTAGGTCTACTGTATTTTCCAAGTCATGTTATGTGTTATTTTGTCATTCTTTCCATTCAAAGCTATTATTATTATTTAGGGGTTAACATGTAATCCTAAACACTACCACATCATGGTTACCTTTTCATATGTATTTAGTATTTACTATGAAAGGAGTGAGAAATTCAGCAATTAGGATGAGACTAGTGAAATTCTGGCCCACTTCTAAAATCCTGACCAATCAAACAAACAATAAAGAAAAATAAATAAAAATAAAAACTTTAACATTATTATTGTTGAATGAATTCCATTTCTCTTTGCACTGATGAGCTCCGTGTTTTCAGCTCTAGACTATAAAATTTATTCACAAGTTATAAGATTTGCATGATTTCAGGTTGTGGCTCTCAGAAACAAATTCAATTCCTACTGCTGAGATATTGGGAACCACTTGAGCCTGGACACAGACAAAATTTATTTGATTTTTGTTTTCTGTTTTGCTTTCTTTGTTTTTTCTTCATATAACTCAATTAAAAAGCAATTTTGACAAATGAGACTGTTTTCAGAATGAGTGTTTTTGGAAGGACAGATGAGTATAATTCATTTCGTAACATTTTTTATGCTTTTCAACAAAAAGTCGATTTTCTGTAAAATTATTTTAATCTTTTTATAAAAAAAAATTATAGGATTCTACCCTAACATGACTCTAAAAACATGTATAGTGAGTGACATTCAGTTATGATTACATGTGATCCTCGCAGGAAAAAGCTATAAAAGGTTTATAAAATGTCTGCAAATCTCCAGAACCAGAGGACTGACTTACACCACTTGCTACAATAAGACTTGTCCTCATTTTTACAAGCAAGTGCCAAACCTGACCCGTTAGTCCATTTATGTAAATAATAAGTCCAATTCCCACTGAGAGCTCCTGCTAAAGCTGTGCCATTAGAGCCATCGTGTCATTTAGACAGTCAGTGGAGAATCAAAGGCTGCCTGTGCTGCAGCAGCCCACTGCTATGTTTCTAAGAAAATGGGCTCTTAAAAAAGGAAATGTCACACCGCAGTGTGAGAGATAAACAGAGGTATATCTTTAGAGCAGCAGGCAGGGACTGTAGAAACACTCTCTGTAAATGACTTTGATCCCCTAGTGTGATGAATCATGGAGTCGCAAATCCTTTTTAGCTAATTGCTATCAGCTTGTGAGATTTTTCCTTCCATGTTCAATATCAATTTTCAGGGCCATAGGAGATAGCAGTTCTCCCCCGAGCTTGCTGGCGACTTACCGCTAAAACTGAACTAGCACCACTTAACAGTTTAAAGGGGGAAGTCATTTAATATGACACTGCTTCTAGTATCTAAAAGGGAAAAATATTAGGGGTAAATACATGCAATAGTAAACCTTTTTACTGGCAGTGACCTTCCTTTGAAAATTGTCCTTTCTGTATCCGCGTAGTATCAGTACAGCAATCTCAAAGCAGAAGAATCTTCAATTATTCAAAAGTGCTAAACTGGGAGTTTGGAAAAAGGAGAGTGAAATGTGTTGTTTTTCAGGCCTAATGACTTCACCACTAAAAACTGAAAAGAGAACAAACTTGTAAAAAACCTTTTGAACCATACTCAAGATCTGAATGGGAAATTAGATATATCCCCTCTATAAGTTAATTTTAAACAGTACCTACAGCACAAATTTCACTCAGTTGCTAATTTTCAGTGCAATCTTATGAAACTGCATTATTTTTCCAGAGAAATCTATGTATTTCTTCACTATTAAACTCAACAAGACTTTTCTGTTTTTCTTGCCTGTTTATCTACTGCTATGCAGAGAGCAGCTACTTACATGAAGCATGACAATTCAAGAGTTAGGGCCATGCAACATCTGAACACTGCCAGAATCTTAGAAATTCTAGATTCGTAAGTGTTTCTGTAGTGATTGAATGCCCTCAGCATCTCTAACAGTCAAATACATTGGTAGCTAAATTTGGACTCAGGATCAAATTTTACAGCACCTAAATTTTGAAGTCTGGAAATTAACAAAGCAGGAGTGAATGAGCAAACTATTGGGCTAGCTAATGGTGCAATTGTGTAAACCTGAAAAAAAATAAAGTGCATCAAAAATGTTTAGAAAAATTTCGATGAAGAAAGTTATAGAATTTACTTTCATTGAATACTTCCAAGCTGAAACTTAGCCATTTCGAGTACACTTCCTGATAGCCTCTCAATGGATTCAATACTTAATCAGTTTCCCCACCTAAACTAGGATCACCTTTTGAATCTGTGTATGAAAACACAAGAGTGGCAAACCAGGAGTTATACTCACTTATTCAAGGAGCAGATATAGAAAAGCCTAATTTCAGAGCAAAATTATACGTCATTTGTTGCAGGTAGGCCGAGATTTAATTACTGAAGTTATTTGAAGTCAATTTAAAAATAATAAAATTTATTTTGCATAAACAAAGAATGAATGAAAGAAATAAAAGCCTATTTGCAATTTATGTCCCGGAAATTATTTCTTTGGCCTTCTTATCAGGAAAAATACTTAATAGTAAAGAAGAGATGCATTTATTTGAGATTGGATAGCTTTCAAATATGGTAATATTTTTTATGGGATTTTAACATTTAAACTGAAACCATAGTTTATAATTTGAACTCATTCTTGATCTTTAGCAAAGTACCCAGAAAAACTTAAGAGTAAGGGTAAAGCATCTGGGTTTTTTGTTACAGGGGTCATTTAACTAAATATCCAACAGGTAACTATACATATTTTCATTTTTTTCACTTGTCTTTCTGACAGATTTTCGTCTCTGATAATTGACTCAAAGAACTTAGAGGACTATTAGTAGCCCAGTTCACACCATATTCATGATGACAAACATCGTAGACTATCTGTATTGTGAAATTGTACTATTCTGATGTTTTATATAATGTATTATTTTGAAACATGTTTATAAATAAGAGAATTAACAGTATTTCCTACCTCCAGCATATTTACGGAGATGTCCTTGCCAAGGAGCAAGGACAGGAAGCTGCTAGGTTAGATCTTTACCTTGGAGAGAAAATTGTGCATGTTAAATTAGACTAGAGGTAAGTTTATGGAAGGAGTTGAGGTCTGAGAAAGTCGGGCAAGTAATCTGACTGTTGAAAAAAATTGTACAGTATAATCTGAGTTTGGTGGGAAATTTTTATCCACTGCTCTCTCACATAGTGATAAAATTATGCCTTTCAAGTGCATCATGAATTATTTTTAATTAACAAACAAGAAATATACACAAATTCAAGCTGTTCATAGAACTCGGTGAAGATTTCAACACAATTTAGAGTCAATTCCAGTTCACCAAATCTGTGTAGTTATTTATAACTAGTTAAATCTTTGGCAGGCAAGGTGGAAATAAAATCTGATTTCTCTCTCATGAGGAAAGAATACTGACTTGATGTCTCTGATCTTTGAAATAAGGATCTAGAGAAATCTCGGTATGATGCTGAGTCAAGAAACCTATTATTCCGATAGAATTTCATTAATTAATTTGAGGGGGGAAAAAGTTTTAGAGGTAATTTTGGCTTATATTATTGAGAACTGAATCAAACTGATCATTACCAGTGTGTCATGCTTTAGTAGAAAAAAATGAGTTCTTTTCTATTACCAAAGTAATGTATCACACTTTTTCAAAAGCCAATGATGTTAACACTAACATTTTAAATACCTAAATATTCTTCAAACTGATCCAAGGGTTTGGCCCAAGGATTCCAGTAAGTATTTTAAAAAGGAAAAAAAAAAAGAAAAAAAAAAAAGTTGTATTTTAAAAGGGTTTATTTAAATATAAAAATATAAAAATAATAAAAAGTATCTAAATCTGTATTTTGAATAATCAGAAACAACAGGATATTATTTCCTGAGCACTGAGAATATATTTTTTGTAAACAGAGACAGTAACTTGTGGTAAAAAATTGATCTTAAGAATGTTCTATGTATTTTCTAGTGGAGTGTACACAACTTTCCACCATTTATCTGCCATTAAGAAAAAGTAATCAAAATACTGTTTGAAATAATTAAGCAAGGTATTACTTATCAGTTAAATTTTGTAATCATACTGCTAACAATGAAAAAAATCTTATTTTCTGGATCTGCTAAAATTTTTCTGAATGAGTTTGACTCGAGTATTTGAGTATTTGAAATTTGAAGTAAATGGCGGCAATTGAGCACAAACTGTTCTAGAACCCAAGGAATGATACAATACTAGCTCAAGTGATATGTTCCAGGAGGGGTGACACTGCATATTGTCAGTGAAAATCACAGTTGAAGTTCAGGTGAAAAACAAGATTACAGTTTTTTCCATCTTTTAAAAATCTCGTGGAAGAATATCTCTAGTGATCTCTACCAGTACTACTACAGACTGTTATTGAGCATCTGGGCAACTTCAGCACCACATTGAAAAAAGCAGTCCTGCACTGGCTCTTCACTGTGTAATTCTCACTGATACTGGTGGGCATCCTAGCTGTACAGAGGGTAAAGGATAAGGTCACAGGATAATGAATTTAACTCAAATGAGGGAGGTTGAGTTGTCAGGATTCTGTCTTATCTTTTTTATTTTTTATTTTTTAAAGTGGCATCTTTTTCTTCCTCAGGGAGATCTGGAGGCTGTGGCTTTTTGCCTTTGAACATCCTCAAGTCAAGCATCAAGAAAAGGTGATGAGGGTTAGGGAGGCTCCCTTGACATTTGGTGCACTGGCATCAGCCTTTGCAATTATGGGCCACCTTTCTAGCAGACGGTAATTGAAAAGTGTGAACCACATGGGCTCTAGTCAATAATAGCGTCAGCATACAAATGACACTGAGGTTTCTGTGTTCACCATTCACTGTTTTTGCTTTTCACCTTTTATCCTTCTCAGCATCATGACTTAATCCACTCTAATGAGATGAGCTCTATTGCCAAAAATCATCAGCAGCACAGCTCTCTTTTGGCACCACTTGGGGCTTGTAAGGAGTCAAAAAATAGAGAGTCTGTCCATTTTCCAAAAGAGAAGACAGTGCACCTTTTGAAATCTTCTCATCTTTTCTGAGCTCTCTTTAGAGTACGTGCCTCTTCCACACTTGCTGAGGAATTCATCCCATCTTCTTAAAACTTGGTCACTGTTAAGGTAACACCAACCCAAAGTGATCAGAGTACTTGAGCTAGTTTTGTACATGCCTCTCCTAGTTTGAAGGTCATTATTGGTGGCCACATGTCACTGTTTACAAACAGCAGGTGACTGCCAACAGTGGTGAGTGTGTGAATTTCCTTTGCTCTCTTTTCCTTACCTATCTGTCCATTTTCTAGAATTGTAAGTAACTAAAGAGCTTCAGTACAAAAGAGCTTCAGAAAAGACACCCTAAGATACTGTAGGTGATAAGAAGGTACAGAAAGGAAGTAACCAGCTACTTCCATGTGACTAAAAGGAAAACAGTTATTTTACAGGCACTTTATTTGTTTTGTTTGTCATACACATTTTAACTTAAGGTCACAGAAGGTCATTATCTATGAAGCACTTACAAAGCCCTGGAATTAATGAGTTCTGTTTAACTATGGGCCTTTCATCAGACTTCCAAATGGACCCAGAAGAGAGCTCTATATGGATATTTATAATAAACAAGTGCTTTAAAAAACTGAGCTAAGAGAAATCCATATAAAAAACAAGAACAAACAGTTTAACTGTAATTGTGTTAAGTGTTGATTCTTAAAATGGGATGGTACACTATCAATTAGTTTAATTGCAATGGTAATTTCCATTTTTAAAGATGAGATCAGATATGGGGGATGGGGAGGAAAATAAGCAGAAATACAACAGAAAGTGTTTCCATGGGATTAGACCACATGGCTTTAACACATATACACAAGTGAGGAAAGCAGAGAATTTTGCCTCTTGGACTTCTCTCTCCCCTTTCTTCATCTCTAATCTGGTTTTTGCCAATTCCTTTTCATCTATCAGGGGCAGGCAAGTCAGGGCCATAAGTACAGATGGAGTAAATATGGAGATTAGCCTCTTCTTGTACAGCATTAGCTCCTAATACCTGATTAAGCCCAGAATCATGCAATTGTCTCCGTGTTGGCTATCAGAGTGGCAGAGCACAGAAGGGGGCAGGATGAAGGCTGATTTTGTAATGGATACTTATTTTATCCCAGTGCTCTAAGAAGATTAGGCCTGGGGTGTCACATTAGCCATGATCTCTGGGCCTTTGGTAGTCTCTTGCAGTTTTCAAACACCTCTGCTTCAGCCGTAGAACAAACAGGCAGCTTGGACGCGGTGGCCCCATGTTGTGGCATGAATAATTGCACACTGCAAACTGTTTGAAGATCACAAAGTGCTGTGTAAATTACCCAGTTTGGGCTTAGTAGAAGTGATTTGTGGTGACTTACTGAATCTTTTCACAGTTCGACATTAAACTTTCCACATTTCTCCTATCTGAGATGGAATGACAGCTGATTCATATCTTCTTCTATTCTTATCAGATCAATCTTCATAAAGCCGGTTTGTATAAACTGCTGCACTGTATGCAAACTCTGCATGCAGCACTTTGTCTTTGGTAAAGGTTCAATTCTATTTAGCTGAAACACCAAAAGATGTCTATTCAGCACAAATCCTAAATCAGCCCATGGGATGAATGTAAGGACATGTTCTAAACTATCTGTATAACACATGCCAAAATAGTACATGTGAAAACCTGTGCTATTATTCTTCCATGAAAATTTCCAGCAAGCATTCCTTTCTACTTAAAAATAAGATTCAAAGTTAATCAATAGGGAAGCAAAAAAAAAAAAAAAAAAAGATTACCCTTTCACTTGGGAAAAATGTGAAATGTAATGCATACCAAAACTGGGAATAGGAGAAAAGAAAGAGAAATACTAATTGACATGAACATTTTTACTATTGATACCTATGACAAAAAAAAAAATAATAATAATAATAAAAAAAAAAATTAGTTTGTTCTAGAATTTTATTCAAAAATATATGTATTCTTAAAAATAGTGGCCACTCCACTCTGTAAGTTTAATTATATTGAAATAAGCTAGTCAGTCAAATATTTTCCTCCTATTGAACCATTTTAAAGCACTGCATAAACACATGAAAATATAAGGAACCAGTCAGAAACATTATATTAATAAACTAAATTTCACAAAATAAAACACTATGGTTATATTTAGTTAGTAATAAATAATCTCTGAAGAAAAAATATTGTTTGTTTTCTTTAGTTTTAATTTAGTTTTAATGCCTACTTGTGACTGATGAGGAAGAATCATTTAATTTTCCTGAGGCCAGAGGGAAAAGAGAAATCCAATCTGACCTTCCATTTTTGTTTTGTTAAAATTGAAATGTTGTGGGCATGTATACTTTTATGCTCTAGTCAAACTAATTATACATCAAGAAAGTAAAAAAAAAAAAAAAAAAGAAATGGCAGGCAGAATGCTAATAGTGAATTAAAGTAAGAATAAATTCTAGTTAAAAAATAAAGATTTTGTGTCCACAAAATATGATCATTTCAATAATCATTTTTATCACAATTAACTGTCAGCAATTAGGGCTATCACCAAATTTAAGTATGCAGTTCATTTCCAAAGTAATGCCTCCTATTTATCTCCATGGAAACTACAACAGATACAAAGAGCACAATAGCATTATTTGATTGATCAAATTCTCAGCTACAAAACACTATTTTTCAGCATAGTCATCACCATTAGCTATGCATTTTCACCAGTGTTGCACAAGAGCTTACATGCCACATTTGTACAAGTGTGCACCAGTGGAAGCAACCCACTATTTCACAGCTGCTATGTTGACATCTTTGTTGGGAAAATATTGCCAAAGCATTCCAGCTTTTACTGTGCTCACATCCACTGTTTGGTCTCCATCAGTGTTCAGCAAGCATTGATGAATATGCCATTTTTTCCACATGGAGAAATTCAGTGACACATCTTTGTTTCATACACGCTTTCATGTCAGACATCATGCTTTCAGATTATCCCTCTGCTGCCATCTGTCTTACAGCAACAAAATGTAATGGAATATTGGTGGAAAGGTTCAAACTCTACTGTCATACCACCAACATCCACCTCTGACATCATGAGTCAACACAATAAAGTAGAAGGCATTACTTTTGGAGCAGCCTTCATATATACATATTGTTATAACTACATTTTCATTTCTATTTTCCTCTTCTGTCTTACTGAATAGTTTTTGTCTCAAGCCATAAGTTCTATTTTGTTTTCAGTTCTTTCCCTCATCCCACCTGGGGGCAGTGAGTGAACAACTGTGTGGTGTTTTGCTGCATGCCAGGTTAAACCACGGAGCAGGTAACCTTGAAGTTACAATAAATTATGAATGGAAAACTAGTGAGGTTATTATACAGACAATTATGCTCACAAATCTGGCCAGGCATCTGGAAGGATTCATCACCTGGTAAAGCATCCTAAAAATCCAAGTGGAGATTTCTTTTTGTTTGAGAGAGGATGGGCACTCATGAAATTTGAAATCAGGTGAGAAGCTTAAGAAATTTTAGCCTGAATAGAAGAAGTCATTTCTTGTATTATCTACTTTGTAATTGACTGGAAAATGTTCATTCTGGGACTTGACTAAGTCAATTTGCACTCTTGATAGTCAGCCATATTTAACAGGAGAAAAAAATGATATTTCCAGTGGGAACCCAAAAGGGACCTAACAGTGCTCAGAAACTATGGTGGTGTATGTCAGGGACTGCCACCACAATTAAGATTTTCTGATCCCCCTTGGTGCCCTGAGAAAATGCAAGGAATCTGTTAGATATGGACACATTCTCCTTGGACTTGTCCAGGAAGAGATTTTGAACTTTGTCCAGGTGGGACTGCTTCTTTCAAGGACTCTCCTAAACAAGAGTTCAGGAAGTCCTTGTATTCAACAAGCCTATCCTGCCCATCTCAATGAAGTTACAAACAAACTTATTAAAGCCAGATTAGTTAATTTACAACTAGGTAACATGTAAACTAAATTGAATACAGTTTATAGCTGTTGTCAATCTTTCCCAATACAGCCATTATCCATACGTTTCCTAGATAAGCATTTAAACTCATCATGTGCCAAAATAAAGATTAATAATAGCAATACTTTTACGGTACAACAAGAGCAGTGTATTATCACTTGGTTCGGTGAGCTTTTTCATGCTGAAAATGCAATATAAATTATTCAGAAGAGTAATCATAATCTGTTTAGGAAACAGTACACTAATAAATAGCTTTTTCTTTGAAAAGGAACTCCTACCATGGCTGTTTTTAATCTGGCAATTTTTGTACTGAGAGATAACTGCAATTTATTCTATACTTCTTACTGAAGGCAGATACTCAAACACCCATTGATTATTCACCCTGGCACTCTCATCATTTTAATATTTTAGCAGTAAAAGTGAAAAAGGAAAGCACTGTAGTTAATGGCTAACTCTCTGAGGTTTCGGGAGCTATTGCATGTCACACATATAAAATGATTTTAATTAATTGATGTGAGACCAATAAAGAAGGAAATAGATGTGTTGACACCATCCCTTCCAATCTTAGGAGTGATATCCTCAGTAACTGAGCAAATCTGAAATGATATCTCTCTTAAGGACTTCTGGTATACTTTCCATAGAACATGTGCATTATGCTCACTGTATCAGCAATATCAGCACTTCATGGCCCTCACAGCCTTGTGTAGACCTCTAGTGATCCATGAATTAATAGAATGCGTTTTCTGTTTTTTTTTCTTTTTTTTTTTTCTTTTTTTTTCCCCAAATGACTAGCTGCATGTCTTGGTGATTCTTCTTGCTAGTATCGGAAAAAGACTGTCTTCTGGAGGACCACCTATCCTTGCTTGGTACAATTCACAGATCAGCTAGCAGATGGCGTTATGAGCAAGGAAAGTTCTGGGAACAAAAACAGCAGAAAAAAATCCTGTTGTTGCTATTCATTTCAGTGGTAGAGCAGCTGGGGGTAGGACCTTTATGGTTTTCCTCTATTATTTGAGTTTGGAAGATGCATTTCAAAGCTCAAGACCTATCTTTCTAGATTAGTGTGAGTCCTGACAGATTATTCCCCCAAAATTGTCATGTAATTAGTTCATTTACCTTTGATTTCCTAACATTTCTGTTTAGAAAATCTACTCCTCTTCTTTAAACTTGCCTTCAGATGATGCTGTGTCACTACCTAGTTCACACATGACCACCTAAAACTTGAAGGTTTTCCATACTCCTTCAGACACTGTGGAGTGTAATTTATGTTATTCACTAACTATTGATAAGATTGGCTAGAATTAACATCTCTTTTTCAGCAGTTCCTATTTGCTGTGAAGGAAATTGAATTTAATACTGCAGTTTCTATTTCAATATTTCAGTAACCTCAGTCAATTATTAAGTCGTCTATTCAAATAAGGAATATTGTTCAATTTCATAAAAATTATAGTTGCATTTTAGATTCTTCTTCGTAATTAAAATCATACATTGTGAGTTAAAGCTGTGTAATAATGCAGTTCATATCTCAGTCACTTAGCTGATAGTGTTTTCCTGACAGTCTGCTTGTATGACTGTGAAATCTAAGTTAAATATGTGGAGAAGTACAGCCAAGATGCTTAGCTCCTGCAAAATTAAGGCATATATAGCAGCTCAACATGAGTATCAGTTTCCAGCCCTTTGAGGAAATAAAATATTTTTGTTGAATATGCTGCCATATTTTTTTTGTTTGGATATCTCCACATATAATAGAACTAGAAAAAATGATCTGTAAGGTAGCACTATAAGTTCTGGCACTATAGGTAAAATCATATTTGTGCACTTTCTTTCACTCCAGTCTCTTACTTTTGAAAGACCAGCCAAAAAAAGTAGAAAGAAATTTTATCTGTCGTGCTAACACAATGAAATTCAATAGTTCTTTCTATCTCTTGCTTATGTGTGCTATTCTAGGTGGCAAAAGAATTGGTGTTACAAGCCTGTTAAGTTTATTTTAGTGCATATGAACAATATCAAATTAGTCTAAAGTATGCAATTCTGAAAAAATAGTGGTCTGATAAAAGTATGTTAATTTGATCTATGCACATAACGTGATGTTCTGACTAACTATAGATGATTAAGTTATAAAATGCACTATAATGGAAAAGTGCTACAAATGTCATTAACAAAAAGATAATTTAAAAATTCTAAAAGCAGACATATTAATATAATATGAATAATAATTAAAAACTGTTAAGATATTAGTATTATTTCAAGTTCAATTATTGAAAGGCCAGAACTGAAATTACTTCTGAGGGTGATATTTCACAAACATACAACTTTTCCCTCCTTTTATGCTACAAACACCTTTTGATTATTAGAGGATCTCATCATAGTTTTTTCTAAAATGTCTTGTCTTTTACAATGCACATGATGAAAAATACCTGAGAAAATCAGATCTGTACAATGAAAACTATAATTGTGGGATATGTGCCTTGTTTGCTTTTAGATGTTGGATTGTGTGTAGGAAATTTTGACAATGATTCTTCTTCGGTGTAGATTTTTTTTTAATTCAGTATTTAATTATGCTAATTTGTATGAATAAAAATACCAAGGAAACATCAGACAATTCCATTCCTGCACACACTCACTCCTGTTTTTCTATGCCAAGTATATAGATGCATATACTGATACCTACCACCTACGCCTCTACTTGAATCAGATAAGCTTTTTCACAGATTCCATTTCCAGTCTTATGCCAAAATCTTTCACTGCACAAAAAAAGTTTTTTCAGTTTTATCTGGCCATCCTCACAGACATACAAGATCTTACTCGTTTCCTCAAAACTGATGTCTCAAAGGAGATAATTTTCTCTAGACTAAGGGGGGGGGGGGGGGGGGGAGCAGAATAAGAGATACTTTTTATATGAATTTCTAGCAAGGGCCTGCACAACATTTTAGTCAACAATGTTAAACTTCAGGAACTGATTTAGATAAGGCTATCTTCTTGCTAAAAGAAAGACTACAGATAGCTAATGAATATTGTGTATTAAACATAACTCATCTTCAAATGAGATAGTGAGATTAAACTTCTTATGAGAATCATGATGACACTAGTTGCTCATGATCTATAAATGTAATATTCCAGACAATAAGTAGTACGTATTGAGTTAAAGACAAGGGAAATTTCCCAAGTAGTATTCTTGTGATTATTCCTGTCAAAGAAATAACTATTTTTCATAAATTGAAGGTTGTTGATAATTTCAGTAGTTTTCACCAGCAAGCAAGTTCCTGCAACCCTGGTGTAGATGACTGAAAAACAGTCACCTACAATACTATCAGCCACTATGTCTTGCTTCTTCTCAGAAAAGCTGTTCATTTCAAAATGGAAAGGATCCAGGACTCTTTCTTCTCCTTTGATTTAAGCAATACATTTCGAAACTTTTATTTATATCTGATCTTTCATTCCTTAAAGTGATATGCAGCTGCAATGGTTTAAGTTATTAAGATGAAATGTTAGAAAGATTTTTGGAAGAATGTATAAGTTCTGAAGGACTTCTGGTGCTGTTCCTTCATATGGATACCTGCATAGCCAACATAAGCTGAATCTGTCTTGCAATCAAAAATCTTTCTGTAAAATTTCTCATTAATTAGACCAGATCAGAGTTAAAGCAAGGATCATGAATCACCAACTTGCCAATTTTACAGCCAATTTGCATTCTTCCTCCCCTCTTCTTTCATTTCCTTCTTTTTCTTCCCTGTCTTCAGGCATTATGCGAACATTAAGAAGGAAGCACATGCTTTCATCTATGTGTACACAACTAAAGACATAAATATATTAACTATGTTATAATTTTGTACCTTTCTCTACACTTTCAGTGATTTATATGAAATATTCCATGACAATCCTAGAGTCAATCTTTTGTCTGTTCTGCACTTCTTCAACAAACAATAATAAATATTTGGACGAATGAAAACATGCAGTTTATTTGGATATGAAAACTTCCTTTAATAGTTACAACAGCCAAAAACTGTAAGTAGACAACATTTCCTTGATTTTGCTGAGGGTGTGGATAAAGTTCCAGATTCCCGGCAGGAAATTGTGAGGAATTCACTTTTTCCTCTGAACAAAAAAGAAGAATTCAGACATGTCTTAGAAAAGACAAAAACTGAATATGAAGCTCAAACCTTGTTCCCGGAAACAGCATCAGGCAATGGACTTGTATCAAAGTTCCAAAGTCAACAAAGCTAACAATGCTTTACAAGCAGCAACAGCTCTGGTTGTGCTGGAAAAATACCTGCAAGTACACACACACAGGAAAACAACAACAACAACAACAAAAGAAAAAAAAAAAACCAACACAGCAAAGAACTTGTTTAGCTAGACACAGTTTAGAAGCAAGAAGAGATGTTGTAATCGATAGTACAGTAAACTCAGACGTATTGCCCTTTACACCCATGCGTATAATTCTTCAGTTCTTCAGTTTTTGTTCCCAAACACTCCAAATGTCCTTCTGTCTAAGACAGACAGCATCACAATGATTTTACTAGAAGTCTTACACTTACAAGCAGCACTATTAAGCATAGCATGCATGTGATAGATTGATAAGAAAAAGGTAGTTTCAATTGCAAGACAGTAAAGAATATTATAAACAAATGTAAAATGAAATAAAAGAAAACAAATCCCCTGTGAAATAAAAAGTCTCTGCATAATAAAAAAAACCCTCCTCTCATTGCTAATTATCTGGTTAATGCTGTCAGTGGAGAGGCCTAGGAAATGAAGAACAGAACTACCTTCTCGATCCACGTGCTACCTCCAGGGCACGACAGAAACATGTTGGCAGAAGAGTGAGGAAACTTGCCCTAGTGCTCCTGGGCTATGCCTAGGGATGTCTTTTTTTCATGTGCAATAAATACACTAAAAATGGCATAAGAAGAAAAAATGATGAAACATCTTGACAGCCTCTTTTAAAGTTTGTCAAAGATTTAATAAACTACTAGAAGTGCAGCAAGCCTGTCAAGGCGTAGATGGCTCTGTGCCTGAAAACCCTTATACACTGTCCATTACCACAGCTAATCCAGCCTCAGGCTGGATTAATTTGTATGATGTTAAAAAGCCCTTCCAGCTATCCAAAGGTGTCAAAGTAGGCTAGTACAGACAGAATGCTTGGGAATACAGCCATAGCCATTGCACTGTGGGAATACAGCCAGGTGTCCACTGTTTTAACCATACCAATTTGTCTACAATATCAAGACTGTATCCCATCCTCCTGTGCAGACACATAACAAGTCAAGTTAGAAAGAGCTATACTGATGCTGGATAAAGAAACGTTCCCAGACTTTGAGCAGATCAAAGATCATCCTAAGGCTGAGTTTACACACCTATTATTGTTGATAGCAAAGATAGAAGAGACTTCCTTTTCTTTCAAAAATAAAGATGGACGTTTTGAAGTCCAAAATGAGATGAGTTTAGTAGTTATACTTAGGTCTATTTCTCCTTTTTCTCCTTACAAATGACAATAGGAAAAACATATATCAGAGTAACTTTTCATATTAAAATATTTGCATGAGCATCACAACAGTACCATAAATAAGAAAGTTCATTTGGTTTGGGTTTTTAAATTATCTTTACAAGTTTAAGGAGTGAAAACACATACTTAAAGTATAGAAGAACATGCCAACAGTGACACCTCATCAAAAATTTTGCCTCACTGTTCAAAGAATACTTTTACAGAAACAAGACTTTCTGCTAAGACACAAAAAATATGGCAACACATTTTTCTAACTAGCTTCTAGTATTGTTCATAGCAAATTTTTCAAAATGCCAGGAAAAAAAAGATAGAAATTGGAAGATTTTTATATTACTTATTCCTCAGACTTCAGTGCCAAAATCACCTAACATTACAAATAGATATATATTTTAAGTAGGAAATTCTAGGATTCTTATATAATTTTTTTCATTGCAGTACTTGGAGCCATGAGAATCATACTGTTAATATTAATGGAATTAGCAACTTAGTGTTTATGTTTAGGATAATAAAATGGAATTGCTAAACTACTTTTCTTTCTAATATCTGGAAGGCCTGTTACCAATAGAGTAGTCCTTCCCAGTCTGAACAATTTTATAATGGAAATATTATGCTAGATACTCTATATTTCCTCGGTTAGTTTTTACACTAGAGAATGACTAAGAAGTAACTGAAGGGGAATAAGCATCAACCCTGCTGCTGGTATGGTTGTTTAGAAAGATGACTCTGTATTTCCAAACTATATATTCTGAAGTTCAAATATATTTATGTTATTATTTGAAAATTATATTTCAAACAGAGAATCATGCATTTTGTATCTTATACCTATGTCACTTTTGAACTATGAAAATACGAAAGTTGATTTATAGATGACTGCCAAGCTAAGCATGTTGGGATTTGTGCCTTTAATGTGGCCAGTAGCTGAGTTACAATCCAGTTGCTTGCTCACTCATCCCCAGCAGGGTATGAAAAAGAATGAGAAAGACAGAAGTAAAATAAATTCATACTTCAAGATGAAAGAAATTAAATAAGTGTAGAAAACACTCACAAAACATTGATGCAAAGGCAAGCACCTAGAACATCACACCAACAGGCCAAAGCCCAGACAGTCTGTATGCAATGGCTACACTGAAAGACTACTCCTCCTTTCTACTCTTTATTCCCTAAAGAGTTCATTATTTTGGAAAACTGCAGATATTTTGCAACAGCATATGTTATATAAATATATACGTCATATAAATTGATTTTGAATAACTCAACTTACCAAGACTTTTTCACTATTTGTGTGTACTACAACTCATTTGCAGAATAAATATCACTGAAGATGGCAGGGCCTGAATATTACTTTAGGGTGCAATCAATGTGACCCAGAACAAACAATGAAAACCAAAATTGATATAGGGTGCATTATGCTAGGTTTATAAAACTGGAAAAAAAAACATAACCATAAGATGAAAACAACATTGCTTACAAACATAATTGATTATTTAGTTTTTTGAACTAATATTTGAGCCTTGGGATATACAGTCAATATCCTACTGGAAGACAAGAGCACTATGCAGAGGTAGTTTGGGGAGTTTTGTTTCTAGATCCATTGCCCAGTGCATTGGAGTTTAGTTTATCTAGTTTACCAGCATGAGCCAGGACAGTTAGAGTGTTAATAAGAAAAGGAAGAACTAGAGCTGCTTATGTTAAAGAGTAATACAGAATAGAAATGATGATGGTGGAATAAATAACAGAAAAGGAGTGTATTTCACCCAGAAATTAGCAAACATCAGTAACCATTAGCAATAACCCATTTGAGTCACAGCAATGTAGATTATTTGTATGATATCAATAATTAAATGAGAACTTTTATATAATATAGCGTTTGTGTTAGGGAAATGGAACTCTAGAATTTGGATGTTTCAAATAGCTTTTCTTATACTTCTGATTATTAATATGATTTTCAAGAATGTCTTACTAAAGAAGTATAAACAAAACAGAAAATTCTCATTACTTATTAGATCATAAAAACAACAAAAACTCACCATTATTTTGGGTTACATATTTTGAGGAATGAACAAACCAGCCTCTGGCAAACTAATTCAGTAATATCCTAAAAATCAAAACCTGTTTTAATTTCTAAACAATTCTATTTTAACTTACCATGTAATGTAGAAAGGCAAAAAAGGTGAAATTACTCATTTGAAGTGGTTCAGTGAAGTACAGAATTCAGATTTCTGTCCATCCTCAGTTCTAGTAACGCAATATATTGCTTTCTACTCATACTACATTAAGAGAACCAAGATCATCGTAGAGACAATCAGAGGATTGTCTCAGGAACAATTCTGAAATAGCTCAGCCTTCTGTAGAGGTTAGTGTAAAGCCAGATTGTAGCTGATACAGAGAAAACATCAAGTAATGCAAGCTTAGATATAGAGTCCTTTGTCATAATTGTGCTCTATCTTCTGACTGTCTTACCTCTGGTTTATTAGCCTTTTTGCTGTTCTCCCATCTCCAGTTACAGAAGAGGGACTGTTCACCTAGGTTACCAGTTGTGCTTAAAGGTACATTTTTTCTTCTGTTTTTTGGTCGCATATGGTTTTGACGTCCTGTTTTAACTGAAAATTGGATGGAGGCTGTCTGATAACTTTTACCAGCTGAAGAATAAGCACACTCAGCTACATTCTGATCTCACCATGTCACCCCCTGTGTATGGGAACTGCTGAATCATGGCCTGAACCACTGATTGATCACCTGAGGCAAGCAATGAGTCAGCCATGGGAGTACAGGTGAAGGCAATTCAGCTGTGCTGCCGGAAGGGGTGGAGCCTGGCTCCACCTCTCCTAGACCCCATTCAAGAGCTGACTACGAGTGTGGAAGGATCTCTTTTGGAGATCTAGTCTGCTGGAGTTTCATAAACAACTTCAGGATATGGGTAAGTGTCCTATTTATTCTCTTTTTGTTATTATAATCTGTTTTGTCTAACTCTCTTCTTTATTTCATAATTATAACATCTTAACATTCATTGATTATACACCCTGTAAGGTAGGAGAGGCAGAACCATACTAATAGGGTTCAGTCATACTTGCAGCATGGAAGTTACATGGGACTGGTTCAGTATAAGCTGATACTACCTACCTAATTAAGCCACAATATTATGTAGCTGACTACAGTATGTGTGTGCTTATGGTTCTCCTGTAAGTCTTGAAACCTGGGCACATTCTCTATTTGTCATAAGCTTTTCTGGTCTGAAACAACAGTCTTGGATAGATAGACACTTATGTTTTAAAAAGTCTTGGAAATTAGGTAGCAAGTTGTGCTTCTCTTGGCACTTATGGATTCTATGTGAGCATACAGGCACACAGAAATAGGGTCTCTACTGAAGTTAGCCTTTCTATATATGGATATCCTTGATTAATATTGCTACTCATGTAATCAAAGAAATATGCAAATAGTACAGTATTCTGTTTGCTTTTGATTGTCTACCTAAGCCAATAACTGACTTCAAAACTAGACTCCACGTTATAGCAGTCTGCATAAACTTTAGTCACATCCATAATGCTACTGCAGAAAAGAGAAGAAGGGTAAAGGGAACCTATATAAAAGTGGATAATCACAACAATCAGCACAGGGGAATTGCCTGTCCTGAAACAACCAAGAAAAGGTGGAGAAACTAAATCCAGAAGCAGTGTGCCATAGTCAGAGGTGTCAGAAATAATACTATTTGACTCAAGCTTGACAATTTAATGTAGTGGTAACTCTCCTCTAAACTTTCTACCTTTGTGCATTCCTCAGTGCAGTCCTATTCTGTTTTATTACAGAAGCTGTATGTGCATTAGCATGTCTCTTTCTCTGTAACTACTTTTATGCTTATGACTAATGGGTCTCATATTTTTCTCAGTGTTCCACCTCTAATGATTTGTCTCCCATCAAACCCAAAGTATAAACAAGATGTGGCATTACAGCAATGCAACCATGTCTAAATAGGAACAACAACATACTTCAGCCATCTCTTTGTACAGTATTGAAAGATATGTATGAAATAGTAATTGTTTACTACTTTCATATGAAAACAACAAATGATGAGATAGTATTTAATAAAGTCCTTTGCAGCTCATAATCAAGTGAGAAATCACAGTCATAGCCTTTGCAAAATAATTTAAAGCTGTACATATCATAAAGCATATGAGCATATTTCTGTCTTGTTCAATTGGTAAATAATATATCTACAAGCTTTCTCTCCTTTTCCACACAGAATAAAGGGATAAGTAAATTAAAAAAAAAAAAAAACCAAAATACTACCAAAGAGCAGCTGCATGTTTGATCTTTCTCTATACCACAAAACAGAAAAAGTGACTGCAATATTATAAGCAAGAATTTCAACTATTTCTTAGAATTTTTTTTTCAGAATCACTCCACATTCCAGAATTATGCGGATGGAACACAGTGGAAAATCAAATACTAGCACAGAATAAAACTACAGGGATTGTAGTAGAGCGCTGCCTCACCCACAGCTATTATGAGGTGAAGAACAAAGCCTAATTAAACTAAATGAAGAACTGCTATGGCCCACACTTACTGCTCTTAAAGCAACTTTTCTCTGATTCAAGTGGAAATGAAGTGCCTTGTTAAGCATATCAGCAGTTAACTTTGACACTATGTTTATGTACATGGCTTATTTAAGACAATGAAAAATCTTTTTTTACCTTCCTCCACAAAGGAACTAGTACTCTTATTAGTCTTCTTGACCTCTAAGAAAAATTAAAATGTAAAAAATAAAAGCAAACTAAACCAAACTATATATATTAAAAAAAAAAAAAAACCTCTTTTTTTACCCAGTTAAGCAGTTTAGAGTTTGGTATGAGCTTGGATACTCTTCTTTCAGTTCCAGTTACTGAGATTCATCTCTCCATTCTTTTTCACATCTTCCTCTAATTTTTTACATAGTTAAGTATTATTTCTATTTCTTCTTGGACTTAAGTTGCTACAACTTTATCATAACATCTGAATCTCCATAAAAATCTCACAAACATCAAAAATATGTCCAACGCAAAAATTTTGGAAGAAATTAACTTTGTGCCAACACTCTTGAGTACTAACATGTAGCTTTGGAGAAGTCTGAGCAAGTCCTTCTGCCTTTCACTGCTTGTAGTTTCAAGGAGAATTTAATTTTTTTGTATCATATTAACTACAGCTTCACTCATGATATCTGAATATACTTATGCTATTAATAACAGTCTGCAATTGCAAAGATAAGCTAAGTCTTCCTTTCTTCAGGCTCTGAAACACCTGATCCTACTACATTTTCCCTTGGTCCAAGTTCTTATGTAGACAACTTGTACTTTTTAGATTCCTGATTCTAGTCTTATAGTCTTATATAGTAGATGAGGAAAGGGAACGCATGAGAGAAATAATCAGTCTTAGCTATCATCTTCATTAGCTTTTCTTGAAATTCCATAATCTTCTTTATTTTTTTTCCCATTTCATCTTTTTAATAATAACAGTACAACCTTCCTGATTTCCTGAAGTCCACTGTGACCCTCTGCAGAAATTTCTGGCTACCACTCTATTTAGTGCTATTTTTTTTTTTTTTTTCAGGTTTAAATGTCATCCACATGCTTTATTTCCTTGGGTAGAAGATTTCCAAAGATTTTTAGCCCTTATATAAATACACATATATACTTATATCCACTTTCAGGTATTTTCAAGATACGTTATATTCCATTTACACAAGGAGCTCACATTCAGCAGAAATCAAACATAATTACATTCTCCACATTTTCCTAAAGAAAAACTCCTGCACCTATATTGTCTCTATAAATTCAGTTACCATAATAGTCTTAACAGGCAAATAAACACCTCTCGAAGACCTGATGAACTGATGTTCCGAAGACAAGAAACCCATTTCCCAGTTGTTCCCAGGAACAGTGAAAAAGCAGAGATGGTACATGCAATATTTGGTAATAAAGGAGTAACTTAGTATCGTAGCACAGGATTTCTCATCCTGAGCTTTTTTAGTGACTCATGCAGCACAAGGAATATTTGTGAAAGCAAAGAGGGTTTTGGAGTTAGCGCTTGTTATGTGACTGTCATTCTGATACACAAGTTTTGTTTTTAATACCCTTATTTTCAGTGAGAAACGTAATCAGATTTTTATAATCAATAACACAAATGTTATTTTAATGACACCAGGGCAGGAGCCATGAATATGATTTTGTGACTATGTGTTCTCCAGGATTCCTAACTGAATATGTTTATGAAAGTGATTTCTTTAGGTTTTTCCATTAACCTACACAATTCCCCTTCTGCAGAATGCTTCTATTTCTTTTCATGATAACACAAAAACAACATATAATGTCTCAGGCCAAACAATGAAATAGTGATCTAAAAGGCTAAAGACCCTTTGATCAGGGTATTAGAGGTTATTCACAGAAAAACTGTTGTGCTTCCAAAGTTTTATGTTATAACTTAATATGCTTAATCAATCTCAGCTGCACTAGACCTATTGGTAATTCTGTTTCCATCATCAAACAAGCCTTATGGCATTGAATATAGTGGTAGTTCATAATGAAGCACTTCGTATAGAAGCAGCTGTCTCCTCACCTGTTTCCCAGTCCATCCAGAGGCCTGGAGAAATTCTTCAATTTAGCAAGCAAACTTAAGTCATTATTAGAAATGACAGGGAAACCTGATGAAATTGTACTTTCAATTGGAAAACAAAATTGCAATCAGACCAACATGATTTCCTCATGGTCTGACCATGCTAATGCCAAGTCGAGACATGGGCAAATGTATTTAAAAGTCATAATGGAGTATTACCATGCAATCTCTTTTTACTGGCCCTTATTAATATAAAACTTCAATTTGCATGTAAATGTGGTCAACTTTCATATCATCAAAATACATGAGGCCTGGGAAAGTAATGAATTGAAGTTTGATGCAGCAATTACTGACGTTTATAAAGAATTTTAAAGAGGTCATTCTAGCCTTGGCTGAGAAAATGAGGAAATCAACAGGGAATATTGTCAATATAGCAACAGTGGGAGTTGGAGTCAGTCCCAGGTGTTAGAAGGCCAGATGATGATTAATAGAGAGGGAGTATGAAGCCTTTCACCCAGAAGGACTGGGCTGGACCTGGAGCTCAATAACAGAGCTCTCATGAAAAGGTTCTTGCTGGGTTCCCACTTTAGCTGCTCGAAATGTGTTCCAGGGGGAATAAAGTAGCAAGTGTTTATGAGAGAGAGCAGTGCTGAAGGTTTAATTGGTCTCCACATCCTTTCAGCTCCCTTCAGTAGTTGATATGCAGTTTAACCTTTTTTTCCCCACCTCAGATACTCCAGTGCCACTGGGATTTTAATAAGGCACTAGCTTGATAGCTTGAAAAGACTTCTCTTCTAAATGGAGTTAAACTACCTTATTGTATAATAATGACCATTTATAAATCTCTTGATTTAAAAACAGCCCAAACAAACAAAAACGTAGAAAATATCATATTCCTGAAATGTTGAAAACTTAAAGATAGTGGAGTTGTTTTGAACTTTTTTTTTTCCTTTTGTTTCCTTTTCTCTGAAAAATTTCATACAGAGGAAAATATTAAATAGGTAAAAAAAATCAATGCAGGAGTAAGAGCTCTGCAGTATTTTCCCACTTTTATAATGAAAAAAAGCATTGTAAAGAGTGGACACTGTCCAATGTGGAGGATTCAAAGCAGTGAGGAACTGGTTGGTGGTAGACAATGTGCTTAGTGGTTGCAGTCCTAATTCTGCAACATTGTGTACTTCAATGTAATTGCTTATACAAGTCTGAAATATATGAAACATTTTCAAGAGGCTCATTTCCCAAACCAATAGTTCCGCGTGCATATGCAGCAAATTGGTCAGTAATTACATAGATAACTCAGTAAAGAATTAGGCCCCAGGTTTCTACTGCTTGCTAAGACTGACGTGTGTGGTGGCAGCTAACTGATTTTAATGTTCTGTGGCTTAGTCTTCCTATCTACAAATAGAAATCTATACTTTTTTTTTTTTTAATCTTCTTAAGATTGGGGATGAAGTTCAACTAATGAATGTTTTGTATGTGCTTTGGTATCTTGAAATGGAAAGTAATGTTTCTAATTTCTTTGTGGGATTTTTTCTTTTTTTGTTTTCTGGTTCTCATTAAAAATAAGCTGTAGAGCTGGTAAACTGTTTCTTCTATGCAAATAATATCAAAGTCATTGGTAAGAATCAAATAAAGGTAAATAATGGAGTAAAAATCAATTTCTTCCACTCCTGTTTTTTCCTTTTGTTCTCGAAATCCAATTTTCAGTTATGTTATTTCAAATAAGTCTCTAGATTAGTTAAGCTTTTTAGGTTACATTAATTGAACAAAGATAAGCACTTACATTCAAGGTGTCTTGGATGCTACAGTATTTTGATATGTTGAGAATAAGCTACAGTGAAGTTTAAGAAACAGTAAGCAACCTGACCAACACTTTCAAATGCTATCGTGAGAATTACTTATTGTCATTTACATTTGCAATAGTAAAAAACTTTTGTTCTGTAAATATTTGAAAATGTTCACTGACAACTGAAATTCTGAAAGCAGGGAATCTCTTTCCTTATCACTTTGCAAGGCTTATAGACAGACATTTCACCCAAGGGATGGCATAGTAAATCAATGTTTATATTTCTACAACCCTGGAGACTCCTTGATCTAAACATTTGTAACTCATGCTAATCTGGATGGTGAGTGAAAAACGGGCACTTGCTATGACAGAAGGAAGGCTGAGAAACATTGAAGAAGCAACAGTTATAAGTTACATTTGGATTTCTCAAACAGTTTCCTGACACACAGGATCCAGTACATATTTGGGGAAAGGTGTAATTGTTAGTAGACCTGAAGACAAGTGAATACTGAAGAGGAAATAATAGCAAGAAGAGTACACAAAAAGCAGTATACCTATCCTAAGGCTTAGCAACAAGGATTTACTTTACTATTTAATGAATGAAGAGTTTCTATATGCTTGTAAAAGCATGAGCAAACGCTATTAGTCTAGATAGATCTACCATGTGTGCTATTTTCTTCAGTTTTCAAAGCTGACAATAAAAAAATCATGATGAACAAAATGAAAGTTTGTTTTAAGGACATAGTACAGTTTCATAATCTTATGTTTTAAGTCTTGAAAAGCATGTAGATGAGGCAATAAAGATTACCTGCATCAAAATCTGAGTCACCAAATCATTGGACACATAATAAACTAGACTGTATAATCAATGAATATTAAGATGTTATAATTATGAAATAAGAGAGTTAGGCAAAGCAGATAATTACCCCTTCAAAGCATGAACCAATGATCAGGATGACTAAAGGGTAAGCTTTCTCTAATACAGACATCTGCTATATCACAATGCTTATACACTTTTCATCATGACGCATGTTGGTACAGTTCAAGACAGTGATGATGAGTGAATGTCCATACTCATTTATGGGCCACTGCTCAATGATGTTACTGGAGGCATGTGATTGTGAGGTGCAGGTCTGTCCAGTGTTCCATCAGTCCCATGTAGATCATCAACCAGGTGTTGCACGTGATCTGACAGTAACACTGGAACGCTTTGATGGCATTTCGTTCCTCCTGGTGATCCCGAAGGCTCAAAGACTCATGAGGAGTAATACACATGTTTCAGAGGTACCAAGAGGGGAAGGTCTGCTCCCCAGAGCAAGATACAGGCCGTATTCCTATCCTAGATCAACACTTCCACTTGTACTGGGACACATCCTGGCTGCCTGTACCACACCTTCTGGCCAGAGCCTCCCACCTCCAAACATCTCCCCCAAGGTGCAAGTAGGCCACACCATTTGGGTCCTACCTGCACCTTCCACCTTGGGTGCCCAGACCTAAATTCTCAGAGACAGGGAGCAGAAGAATATTTTCATTACCAATCTGGGGTCTTACCTGATGATCAGTGCTTATAACTTGTATTCTTAGCAGGGTGGCCCATGTTGTCTGCAACATTCTCAGGGCACTGGGTCTGCTGTCTGGGTGTCTTTCATTCAGGTCCCTCAAGATTTTGTACAGTCTTTTCATCCACTCCTGCAGGGACTGAGAGTCTGTCTTCAGGGCAGCCTTAAGAATACCATTATAATGTTCAATGAGGCCTGCCCTCATCGGATTATATGGCAGGTGAAATCGCCATTCGATGTTATTTTCTTTTTCCCAGCACTGTATCACTGCACCAGTAAAATGAATCCCTTGGTCACTCTTGATGACTTGAGGCGTCCCATAGGCAGACATCAGTTTAGTGAGTTCCTTGATGGTATATGCCTGGTTTGCTCTCAGTACTGGATAGTGTCGACACAGGTCAGGGCATATCTTGCCCCCTCATACCAAGGAATGCCTTGGTACATCATGCCCGACATAATTGACCTGCCATTGCTGGAGAGGATTGTGTCCCCTAGCAAGATGGGCTGTTTTGGGCAATGATCTCGGTCTCATCTTGAAGCAAACGTCACAATCCCAGCATGCTTGGATGATGTCAGGTAGCTGTATGGGCAGTCCCTATGCTTTAGCAGCTGCCCACATTGTCTTTTGTCCAGCATGCCGTAGCTTCTGATGTAACCAACAGGCGATGTTCTCAGATGGCGAATTCTCAATCCATCGAACTCAGGCCAGTGCATCAGCTTCATAGTTTCCCAGTGATTGTAGGGGCTGATGACCAGAAACGTGGTAGACACATATAGTCCTGTATTTGACTGTATTCCATGTGTCTAACCACATGTCTTTGCCCCAGATTGGCCAGGCGTGGATAGTCCAAAGAATGAGCGTAATCCAAAGAATGAGCCCCCGGTACACAGCCCAACTATCTGTACAGATATTCAGGATACTGTCACCAGGTTCCTTGGTTATAACTATCCACATGGCTCACAGTTCTGCCCATTGGCTGCTCTGATCATCCCTCTCATCAAACCAGATTGTCGCATTGGAAGGAATGTATGCCATTGCTCTCCACTTGCTTGGGTTGCCCTTGCTGGACCCATCTGTGTACCAGGCATTTTCAGGGATAGGATATTTTCCCTCCCAAATGGGACTCTTCGCTGGTGGAGCGACCACTGTTTCTTCTGATACATCACTGTGATACGTTACTGGGTCTAGGATCTTCTGGAGTTCTTCTTTTAAGCGTTATGAAGACAAACTGCTCCTTTGGCTGAAGTAGGCGACCCATCGTGCCACTGTTCATGCTTAGGCCACCCCTATCTTAGGAAAGTGGGTGGGATACTGAAGAACGTGTTTGCTAAATCTAGGACACAATGATAGGTTTTTATCTCCCTACTTAACGTGCCCATTAGGGAGGCAACATTGGGTATGGCTGCATGAATAGGTGGCGTGACCTTATTTAATTCTCTGTAATCCACTGTCATTCTCTACATGCCATTGGACTTTCGCACTGGCCATATGGGGAAATTATATGGGCTGTGTGTAGGTCTTATAATGCCCACTTTTTCTAATTCCTGCACCATTCTTGATATTTCATCTTGCCCACCCAGGAGTCTATACTGTCTTACATTAGTAATCCTGCATGGGTTCAGCTGGCAAATAGGCCCATGTTTCACATGGCCTCTTAATATTGCCTGCACCTCCCAGATACTGATACGTCTCTGTCAAAGTCTGAACTCTCCCACGGTTGTCTGGAGAGCCAGACCCCATAGAATATCTATGCCCAGGATGCATTCTTGGACTGGGGCAATAGACACCTTATACTCCGGGGTGGGAGATGCCCAACCCCCTGTTTCAATCATGTTTGGGTGACAGGAATAGTCTGTCCCCTGAAACCGACAATCATCACTGTCTCCATCAAATTTGGAGATATCTCCATAGATAATTGATGCTTCTGCTCTGGTGTCCACTAATGCCATAACTCTCCGAATATTTTTTCGGGACCAATAAATCGTTAATTCTACATAGAGCCTCCAGTCCCATCTGGAGGCCCTAGGGGAACTAACATCCCTCATCATGCCATGAACTGGGATATGGCCAATTCTTCTGCTTCCAGTGGCTCAGGCATCGTGGCCCGAGACACCTGAGGCAGCTTTTTTTTCCCCTATTAGGAACAATGAAATCTTCTAGGTTCCATGTCGTTGTTGATATTCTCTCTATAACCCTTACCTTTGATTTCTTAGGGCAGTTCTGAAATTTTTGATTGTCCTTTAGTTGTCTCCAAAGCTGGAGAAGGACAAGGTTCGGCTAGCAGTCAATCTTAGCAAATTGGACCCCAGCCCAAATTAAATCATTAAACATTTGTTTTCAGGAGACCCTTATGGGTCCCAGTTGAGGAGCTTGAGTGGCCAGCATTTTGGTTTTAGTCACCAGCAGGACCTCAGCTTCTTCCAATGTCCAAATATTGCGCCTAGTCTGCAGGCATTCTGTTTCTCCTAGCTCAGTAACTAACTGGGCAGCCTGCTGGACTACAGCTTCTGAGGCCACCAGGGGATTTAATATAGAGACTGAAGTACCATACAAATGAGTGGGAGCTTGCTGTAGAATCAAGTCTCTCATCCCTGATGAGAATTTGAACATATCAGGGCCATCAAATGTATCTTCATAAGTTGCTTCCCTTATGCCTCCATGGAGGACCACATCCCCGTATGGAGAAGTATATCAGATTTATTCAGCCATACCATACAGCAGGCCACCATTAACCATTCTATTATAGAATGCCTTTCATCAAGATATTGATTACCTGCATATAACCTCTGCCTGAGAGCAGGATGGACAGCCATGGTGGCCAACTTGGCTATTTCCAGGCCATTCACCAAAACACTTTCTGCCCCAGAATCCCACAGTCTTAATAACCAAGCTGGCACAATTTCTCTAGTCTTCTGCCAAAATCGCTGTACTAAATCCATCAATTCTGTTGCCGTGTATGGCCAGGCTGTTACATGCAAATGAGTCTGGGCAGGGGGCCACTGATCAGGTGGCACCCCTGTCAGTCTGTCCTGTACTTTTTTTGTTTTCTGAGTTACGATAGGACAGACTTCTAGTGGATCTGTCAAAATCAGATATTCGAGATCTAATTTGGATTTTTTTATTTTACTGCTCAATGAATTCTGTTGATTCAGGAGTCTGGTCATTGTTTACTAAAATGTTATGAACTTGACCTATTGGAAGATGCAAAATTGGTTTCTTCCCTGTTAACATGCTAAGTTCTTGCTCTAACTTTTCAATATGGTCTTTCAAAAGTTGATTTTCATTCTCTAAAGTATTATTCCTCATTTCAGCATGATTTAAAGCATTTAGTAGTGGCTATGTCACTGCGGAGGCAGACAATTGTCTTTCTTTAGTGATCAGTATATCCTTGCTAAGTCCCTGAAAGTAATCTGCCATGCGACACATAACGGACCCCCTTTTTCAATGATAACCACTAGTTCATAATAGGGAAATCCCACAGATCCTGGGATCTGCCCTGGAATTATTTTATCTAGAGGGGTATTTTTCTCCCCCTTGACCTGTTTATAGAAATTCCAAAGAAAAGACATAATGTAAATTTTAGTAAATTTGGCCTGCCTGGTTCACCAAGTGTATAATCAATGAATATTAAGATGTTATAATTACAAAATAAACAAGAGAGTTAGGCAAAGCAGATTATAATAACAAAAAGAGAATAGATAGAAAGCTTACCTATATCCTGGGCTCACTTACAAAACTCCAGTAGAGTGAATCTCCAGAAGAGATCCTTCCCCCCGGTAGCCAGCTCTTAAATAGGTCTAGGAGATGTGGAGCCAGGCTCCACCCCTTCTGGCAGCCTTCACCTGTGCTCCTGTGGCTGACTCATTGCTCACCTCAGGTGATCAATCAGTAGTTCAGGCCATGACTCAGCAGTTCCCATACACTAGACTTATGGAAAAATAAGTTTTGAAAAGCTAGGGAAAATTTTGTTCTTAATCGTGCAAAATATCTCTGCAACATAATACAAATTAGGAAAAAATATCATTCTTATTGTACATTTAAATATATTTTTGAGAATTAAGTAACAGTATTATAGGGAAGTATTATCAGATATTAGAATACTACATTTACAGAATATTCCTTCCAAACAAATTCATAACTTCCACAGATAACAGAAGTAAATATATATATATATTATATATATATTTATATTATATATATATATATATATATATATATATATATATATATATATATAAGAGAATTTAGGAAATATCTCCTAGGAATAAGATTCTATGGAAAGAACAACTTTTTGTACAAGCACTGATTCCACTTAAGAGGAAAAACTGCTTTAAATCCACAGGAATAATTTGTAAAGGAATCCTTAGCACTAACTGTTTCAGTCTACAAATCTGCTCTTAATAGTTCTCAGTAATGCTAGGCACTGTCAGAGATATCAGGGTATCTACTGAGCAAGAAAATGCTCTGTCTCAGTTCCCATTTCCCAACACAATCCTTCTGCTAGAGTACATCTATATCTCTAGTTGTAAATGGGTCACTAAGCACCAGAAATGCAAGAGCCTTAGAGCCACAAAAACCCAGGAGGAAATCCAGTGGCAAAAAAAATTCTAGTGGGAAGAAGCAGACAGATTTCTGGTCATTATTGATCTGATTATTTGTTCATTCGTGTATGCAGTCAATAGACAGAAGTGGAACAAAATCCAGCTAACAGGGACCAGAAACACATGTATGATCACCCATTACCCTGACCTTTGTAAATTATCTCATCATAATCTGACTGACGAAAGTGTGATTTGGTTATGACTAACCTTTCTGGCGTATTAGGGATCTTAGGAAGAACTGAGGACCTCACATTCCTTCTCCATTTATCTTTAGATAACAGGAGAGTTTAGATGACTGGGCTTGTTAAACTCGGAGAAAGTTCTAGTGAGACCTTGTTGTGGCCTTCCATTACTCAAAGGCACTTATAAAGGAAGCTGACTTTTTTGTATGGTCTGATAGTGATTGGAACAAGGGGAATCAATTTTAAACTAAAAGAGGGGAGATTTGGATTAGATATCAGGAGCAAATTATTCAGAGGGTAGTGAGACACTGCAACAGCTGTGGGTGCCCCATCCCTGGAGGTGTTCAAGACCATGCTGGATGGGGCCCTGCGCAGCCTGAGCTGGTGTGGGGCAACCCTGCTCATGGCAGAGGGTTGGAACTAGGTGATCTTTAAAATTTCTTCCAACAGTTGCCATTCTATGATTCTGTGATTACCTAGTACTTGAAAATTGCTTTGTAAAATGAGGATTGAAACCCTCCCTGAGATTCAGACCCCAGAATATCTGGGATTCAGAAAACACAGTAGCAAGGCAAACGAAACAAAATAAAACAAAATCTTAAGTAGGGAGCTGCCTCTTTATTTAAAATGTCAACACTTACACACAGGTAGACGATTTCTTGTAATCCAGCAGTAAAAAAATAGTCCAAATATTTGGAGTTGATGTATACAGTTGTATCTCCAAAGTCCTAGAGGAATGTTCAAGAGATGAAGAGGGAAAGCAAAAACAATTATATTTCAGGCTCACCAGTAGATTATATGTTTGTCTCAAACCATATGCACCTTATTTTAATCAGTAATCCTAAATGCCATCACAAGAAAAAAAAAAAAAAAAAAAAGAAAAGCTGAAGGGTATTAGAAGGAGGAATTTTGTTATACACAAAAAATATACACAAAAAGCAAAATTAGTATTGAGGAATATGTCTAGACAAGACTATCCTCAGGCAGATTTCTAAACCTAAATTATATTTTACCCTTTCTCTTTAAAGTTGTAGTAATTATTTCATCACAAATTCCCTCGGTACTGCCTCTTGTCTTCACAGCATTCCCTTACAAAGCAGGTAAACACACAAACGTGAATTTCCTTCTGATTACACAGCACACTGACACTGCTTCTCATTCCTTTAAACTCACCCCAAAGTGAACTCACTACACAGGTTTCCCTTGAGAAAACCTTCATTTTCATTTCTTCTGCACAAATTTGAAGAGTTTTGTCATTACATATACTACCAAAATTATATGATATTTTTACATTTAGGAAGGACAATCTAAACACTCCTATCAGAACTTTTCACCTAGGCTCCTCCTGGGAAACCTTCTTTCCTAGTGTTCCTCTTAATCCCTTACCCCATTGAGTTTTACACTTTCAGACCATCTACCTAACTTACTCTGAAGTTTTTTGCTGTTCATGCATCTTTTAGTCTGTCCCTGCACTTTACCTCTCTACATGTGCATTTTTTCTCCCTCTGTATTTATTTACTTCTTTGTTACACTCATAAGTAGATGTTTCACATTCTCCTAGGCCTTTCTCCTTTTTTTCCTAATAAGGCTGTTTTCCCAGCCTACCTTCTCTTATTTCTATAGTCCTCCTTTTTTATGCCTCAGATGTCTATTCCTCTCCTCTTTTACCTTACCTTTCTCCTACATCTCCATATTTAACTGTATGCAAGTTTTTTCAGCTCATATGCTGAATCCATTTCAGAATCCATTAAATATGCAACATAATGTGCAGAAGTAGTCCTTGTCTCAAGATTTATTCTTTTCCCAAAACATACAGATATACTTTAAGATAGTAAGATTTTTAAAAGAGAATAATTTATGCTATTTTACTGTAGAGCAAGATGTTATTAAAAAGACTGTTGATGTGCTTTAAATATCCTTTATCCATATAGCTCAATATAATTTCTTTAGCAGCAGTGAATAGATCCTTGGAGAAGAATAAAGAGCAGAACAAGGGTACAGGACTTCCTGATCTGTCTTCTAGTGAGGGAACTATCCCAATAGCAATTTCCCATTGGGTCAGTTGACTGAAGACTGACTTTGCATCTTTATACTAACCTTGAGACCATAACGTTCATTTCTCTGCAATGAAGTTTTGTTTCAGGAAAGAGCAATGAAAAATGCAACTGTCTGATTCCTAACTGAATAGGAGAAGTTATATTTAGATCTAGGAGGGCATGTAACTGTATAAATACACAGGTTCAGCTGGTTGTCAGTAACAGAAAGCAAGTATCCCAGTGGTGCAACAGCAGATTTTATTATGCCATTCATATGTTTAAAGGTCACATTTTTCTCTGATCTGAACATGTCTTGGGCCTCATTGAGTAGGTAGGAAGATATTGGATCTCTGAAACCCAGGACCCAAGTGCCAGACCTCGTGTTTGCAGCATTTGGTCCAGTGGCACTGCAAAACAGTGCTTCAAATTAAATGTGTCACTCTTTACTCAGCTTTAACTCATTCATTGCTGTTTTGGGTTACAATGCACTTAGATCTCTGGAGTTCTTCTATGACATGCAGGATATCTACAGGTGCGTAAAACTTCTTAAATGTTGAGCTGCACCACATGCACTTTTCAATATCTTTATGAATCATCCCTAGGAATTTAATAGATTCTGGAGCAACAACGACATTCTACGCAAGTAGTTAACCACAGTTCTTTTCTTTAGATGAGCTTAAATGATAGCACAAAATATTTTCAAAGCTACTTCATAACTATTATAAACGTAATATTCTTTAGATATGGACAAATTCTGACACTGTATAATTTAGAAATTCGTCAGCTAAATGCATTTTTCTCACTCTTCTCTCATTTGCTCTAAGCCTATTTGTTGTATAGTAGAAAGCTTTTGAATTCCTCTTCATGGATGAGAGACCTAATTTAAGAGATTTTATATATTGATGTAATAGAAATACAGTTACAGAAAGGATATGTGATATACTGTAGATGTATATATAGAATACCTAACTACATAATTACAGCATAAATATATTCTAATAAAAGAATGGTTCCTTGTCCAGAAGAGCTTACTCTGTAAATAGAAGGAAAAAAAGATAGTATTAAAAAACAAACAGATTGAATGCAAAGTAAAACTGATCTATAACAGCTTGAAAAGCAATAGTGGCAGCGCCTCAGCTTTTTTAGCACTGAAATTTTCATAGGGAGCACAAGCGAAAAGGGAAGAGATCTGAAGGACAATATCTTTCTATTTTTATTTTTTTCCCACGAAATGCAGATTAGTCTATCAGGCCAAAGTAATATATGTTACAGTTTTTTCTAATTCCAGACTGTGGGATTTACTCTGATTACTGAAATATTCAGCGGCATAGTCTCATTTCTCAGCCTTTACAAGCAAATCTGTTTCTCCAGTAGCAGATCATAGATTTGCTTTCAACTAGCTTGATAATCTGATTGCCATTACTGTGTCATGATTTATCAAGCTGTTAATTTGTGAACCACTGATCATGACCACATACATTTTGAACTACTGTGAAAATTTGTCTTTAGATTTGATTTGGCCTTGAAACTGTCTATTAATTGTTTGGTCTCCTTCCTTGACTCTCTCTGAAAGAGAAGGGTTGTGTTAACAATAATCTGTGACATTTTTATTCTGACAAAAACATTAATGATATTTGGATTAATCACCCATGGTTAGTATGGGCAAGAAGGTAACCACAAAATATTTGTATTTTTTACCTTTGCACTTACCTAAGTGACTCCTTACAAGTCGCTGCCTATTCTGCATTTATTGCTTTTGGCCTAACACTGGACATATGGTCCCTAGTGAACATAAAGCTCTGTTCCATCCCATTGAGATCCATGGTAATTCTTTAATAAGAAAAATTGTCCATTAGCTTTCTACTACAGAAGTGAATACCTCTACATGAAAGAGAAATGCTACTTTCCTTGAGATGGACTGTCAGTTAAATCTCCAGTGAGTTTCATAGCTTTCTTCCAGATTTTTGCTAGTTCTGTTATATTCTTATAACTTTAAAAAGGTCTTACACACATAAATGTACTGCAGGATGTTACTAAGTTTCTTTAGACAGCGAGTACTATATAGAAAAGCCAGGAAAATTGATAATGAATGAGCAATATGATGCTAATTGAGTTCATCAACAGATTGATGATGAAGATAACTTTGTAGTTATTCCATTCAAAAAATGATCAAATGCTGTGGGAAGGAGGGAAAAAAAAATAGCAAGAAAAGAACCTACATTTCTGGCTGCTAAAATATTCATTGACAGACCTGTTAAATGCAGTCTGATTGATTCTTGAATTTCTACATTTGATTTGTACCCACAATATACAAAAATATGTGAACCATCTGATTTTTTCTGCAGATTTTTTTTTCTTTTTATTGGTTTCAGAATTAAACACTAAACACTGAACTAAATAACTGGTTACAAACAACAACTCTCTGAAGTCTAACATTTCTTATTGAAAGCTACACTGGAAGTTATTCAAAGGTTTTCCATTTTGTGGACTCAAGCTTAAATGGAGATCTAAGTAGATATAGCCTGCTCATGGTGATGAGTTTCTGAGTATCCGGTTTTCTGCTTGTATGTGGTATGTTAGGTTTTGCTTGAAGAAACATGGGTGTGTAGCAGAGGATGAGAATAAAAGAGAAGCAGAACAAGAAGCATGAAACAGTTGTACATGCTGGTGACTCTGGAAGGAGCAGGGTCCCTGCTTCCAGCAGAAGACAAATCCATAGTCAGTGTGAGCAGTGATGGAAAATTCTCAGACTTTTATAATTGTACTACCAATTGCAGTGGGATCAGTGAGAGACTGGGAACACAGTGACAGCTACTGGACTGGAAATAGGAAGGGAATAAAAGATCGAACAGGAGGGGGAATATTTTCACATATTTTCTTTCAGTTATTCTGCTTACTCCACAGAATAGTTCCAGAAAGGCTGGAATACTTAACTCTCTACTCTGGTCAACCAGAAATCAGCAGGAGTAGCTAGACTATTAAATACCATTGTTTTGAAGACTCTATGAGGATGACAAGTGCATGTCATTCAGAGCAGTTTATCTGATTCCTTGTGTAGTACTTCTGGCTTTGCTGGTATGTTTCACAGTCATGCAGCAACGCTAGAATATTCTGTAACATTAAAAAATGGAAAACCTGGTAATACTGATAAGTAAAACATGTATTAGTTGAGAATTGTATTGAACTCCACACAAATATAAATAAGTAAAGGAATTCTGTACTGATTGCATTATTCCTTTTCATATTTAATTCAACAAAACCACACTGTTTTAGAATCCACTTCTTACAGATATGTCAATGTCTTCAAAATTCAGAACTACTTTGTAACATAAACCAGAGAGCATTGCTGTAGAACTGAATTAGTGTGCTGCCAGGTAGTAATGCTTTTGTGGATAAAATAGTTTTATATTATTCTTTTGTGCCAACAAAAAAAGCATCAAAATTATAAAAGAATCTTTACTATAATATTAATGAATTCTGTTGAATTTCACATTTTCATTACAGTTTTTCTAAGAATGTAATCTACTTTTTAGTTCTGCAAATATATTTTGTGTTTGGCATATTTGTCACAGCCATATTATCTCCAGGTCTAGATTAAGAACCTTTATTTCCTAATGTAAGATTTTACTTCCTCATACAGCCATAAAGTTTGACCAATTACTCCCTCCCCTATCATTCTTTTTTCTTTCTCTTGCTTTAATAAATCTTAATTCATTTGTATTATTTTCATTTTCTTCCCCTTTCTGTTTTTCTCTACAATCATTTCTAGCTTTCCCTCCTTCTTCTATTTTGCCATGCATTTCCTAATCTCATCTCTCTTTCTCATCCTTTTGAATTAGGGAGAAATTTGTTGGCCACAGCAATTCTCTAGAAACAACAGGCAAGAAAAAGAAAAAAGGATCTTTACCCAGAAGTGTTTACATATGCATTAGTTTAACCCTTCAAAGATGTATGGGGCTGATGTCCATGCAGTAAAGAGGAAAAAACTTTGGCATATCTGAAACTTGGCAAGCTGGTGGACATAGTTCCAAACCTTATTTCAGAGAAATGTGTAAAAATGAATTCAGAATATTTGATAACTGTAACTATACGCATTTTAAAAATATTTTTACAATGAGACTTTGACACTATAAAAAATGTTTTTACGTTGAGAACCACAGCCTTTACACTTGCATCCAGTGGTACAGTCCATTTAGGATGAGTGATTATTTTCTATAATGTTAAGAAAATGTTTAGAAAGGAACCAACTAAAACATCACCAAGAGAGGGCGAAATGCATAAGAAAGAAAATGTAGCCATGTATGCTTTTCTTATTCACTCTTTGTGAATTAACTACACTTGATATTTCTAAAGTTTAGTTACTGTTTCTATATATGACTGTCACTTTGATTAGCAACTACTTTCAATGCTTTGCAATGTCATTCTGCCTAGAGACAAATATATATGAGTTTATAAACAGGTAATCCTGTTTTGTTATGATTTAGTTTTTGTTTGTAAGAAACTCACCTTGCAACACTGATGACATCAAGAGGAATTACTGCAGAATTCAAAGGCTCTGCATATGTGTTGACAGATTCAGCAGTGCATATTGTTTAATTTTTAATCTGATAAGGTATGCAAGGCTAATGCAGATTGTTTTAAAGTCCTCAGTACTCATTTCATGTACTGAAAATTTGGAATCAAGCTTAGGTTACAAAACAGGAAAATAAATACAAGCATGAAATGTTAACTAGAGATTTTATGGTTAATGTACTCCAAATGGAAATGTTATAGAATAAATGCAGTTATTTTTAAATCTTCCATGGTAATAAAAAAGACTGGCTGACACCAAATCAAGCAGTGATCCAAATGATCTTCTAACAATGGAATTTAAGTTGCAATGATATTAAATTTATAAAAGTATAGAACTGAATTTTTGGTTTGATATTAGAAAATATAAATATTGTCATGAGGCCTCAAACTATAAATTTTGTGAATTGGTTTTAAAATTTGATACAAACACATATTCTGAATTGTACTCACAAATAGTCTTCTGCTCGCAAAGATTAGGAACACATGGATGGCTTTTCAGTTCAAAGGCAAGCTGTGGGACTACCAAGAGATTCAAAGAAACAAAGAAAATTTCCAGGTTTAGGATGGTTCCCATAACATGAGGGAGTGATTACTTGCAGGTAAGAGAGTTTTTATGATTTCTGAGATGGAAATTAGATGAGATCAAATGTTGGAGACAGTGGAAGAAGGAGAACTTTGTATAGTGTGAAGAGTTCTGCTTGTGTTGTATTTTACAGAGTCTAACCAACTTGTAATAATTTCAATAGTTTAACAGGCTATAAATACTATGGAATGCAACAACAGCCCACTGTAGTGTAATGTCATCATTTGCAATAATGTTTCATTTTGTCTTCCAGTAGAAGAGGAGACAACACACTGTTCATGTTTCTTTGTTTCATTTGTGCATGTAAGTTAATGCCATCACTTTATCTGAAAACGTTGAAACTTCTGTGTGGTCTATTCTGACTTGCAAAATCATTGAACACTGAAGGGTTTCTGAGAGGACACCAATGCTCCAAAGAGGCAACACTACTGTGGAGATAGCTTTTAGATCTTGTTCCTAGTTGATATTCCTCCTTGGAATTTAGATCAGAGCAGACTTGAGTCTTTGGGGAATTAGCTTTGGATAGAAACACTTCAGAGTAAATGGTTATGTTCATAATTCCTGGATTTTCCTAGCTATTTTCCTACTTCTGTAATTCTTGGATCTCCTTGTGAACAACAAAAGAATATAACAACTTTGCTATTGTTTTGAGTAGTGATAATTAAAAACCTTTCCTATATTTTGAATCTGGCATTACCATTGTGAAAGCAATCAGGTTAATTGTAAAGTCTTATTCCTTATTCTCTTATTCTCATGTTAAAGATTGGTGGTATAAAACACATGGTAAGATTTGCTCAAAAACTCAGTCAAAGCAGAAATCAAATGAAATAACGGGGCACTGCATTTCTTTTTTTTCAGATTCAGGCTTTCTTAGAAGCAGTCAAGAGTGTGAAAAGTATGGTCACTTTTCCCTTCAGTTGTGATCTGGAAGGATTATGCAAACTACCTGTTTCAGCTAGAATATAGACTGTATTATATAACAGGTACTCCTAAAACTTGTGTAAACCTGAAGTGCATTACTTTATAATAACAGTTTTTATTATTTTCTGTTGGAACAGCTAAACCTAATATGTTTTGCCAGTCCTGGAAAGCTGCTGCTGTTAGAATTTTGAGGCATAAATACAAAAATGTATCTTATGACGTACATGAACTGCTTAAGTTTTGTGACAATATCATACTCCCATAAAGCAATAGTTCTTACTTGGCAGGGAATAGAGAAAGTATTGTTGGAAAATTTATTGGATCCCAGAACTTAATTATGTGATGAGAACTGACAGCTGTATTATTAGTGGGGAGAATATATGTGTAATTTCTCAGTGTGGTAAACTCCTAAATTTAATCTAAGAGAATACAGCACTCAGAAGTACCAATGTGTTTGTACCAGCTGCTCTCCGTCCAGTGCCATTTATTTGCTAGAGTAAAGGATTTGAAAGGGGAGGGAAGGGGGAAAGGGAAGGGGAAGGAAAAGGGGGAAAGGGGGGGAAAGGGAAAGAGAAAATGGAAAAGGGAAAAGGGAAAGGGAAAGGCAAGGAAGCACCACACAGTTACTTGCTCTCCCCACCCTCGCAGTGAGATGAGAGAGAGAATTACAAGAAAACTATTTACTAAGACAGAAAAGGAAGATGAAATAAGCATGGGCAATTACTCTCCACCCACCAACCAGCACCCAGCCAATCCTCAAACAGTGGCTGCCCATCAGACCAACTCTCCAAACTTCTTCAAGGTGTTTTCTTCATTTCATATGGTATGGAATATCCCATTGGCCAGATTAGGTCAGCTGCTGTGGTTCTATTCCCTCCCAACTCCTTGAGCCCCCTCAGTGCCCCCTCCCCCCCACCAGGACAGTGTGAGAAGCTGAGGAACTGAAATATCCTTGGTTCTGACCAACACTGCTAGTAACAACCAAAACATTGGTGTGTTATCTACATTATTTTTCTTCTAAACATAGCATCCTATGAAGCACTATGAAGGAAAAGTCAACTTAATCCCAGCTGAAATAAGGAGAAGAATAAAAACCCTGTAGTGCAGAGGTAAATGATAATAATAATAATAATAATAATAATAATAATATATTACGATATTTAAGTTCTTCCCCTCATTGGAATAACCCTGAAAAACAGAATAGTGGAAAAAAAAAACCTGACAATAGCTGACAATTCTGCTTTGAATCTTCAGGCAAATATTACAGAAAACTTATTTTTTGACCCACCTACTGAGGTTCAAAATCCAAAGTGCTCAAAATATGTGAAAGCCTTCTTCAATCTAGCTAAAACAGTGTAAATCGAGTTATACAAGTTTTGTCTCAGAAAAAGATATTCTTTCACATAGATTGTTTTCCACTGACATAATTCCTGTGAATTTTAAAATTTCACTAGTGACATTCCTGTTATTCCCTATTCCCTGAGACCTCAAAAGTAACCAAAGGAAAGTTATGATTAATTTGAAAGCAGAAAGAAAGAAAGAGAAAAAAAGGAAAAAAAAAAAAAAAAAAAAAAAAAAAAAAAAAAAAAAAAAAGTTGTTTAGTGAAGATTTCAAGCATCATATTTTATTCATATTTATTTCACATATACAAAAAAAAGATTAATGTAAAATGCATTGAAATACTTCATGAAATAATTCCCTGGTTTTATATACCCTTAGATACCTTTCCTAACAGATAAACTCATCCTTACACCAAATTCTTGGAATTATAAATCATCAAAATGTGCTCAGGGACATGATTCAGCAGTGAGCCGTTAGAGTTAGGGTACTATGGTTAGGTTGCAGTTGGACTTGATGACCTTTAAGGACTTTTCCAACCTGAGCAATTCTATGATTCTATGGTTCTTTCACAATGCACTTTCAGTTACACCCCATTCTAGTACACCCCATTTGCATTTTTGTGACTGACTCCACAGAAGAATGAAGTATTCTTAAGACTCCATAGAAGAAGTATTCTTAATCTTTATGCATACATATATAAAAACATGCAGGAAAGATGAGGGAGAAGTCATGTTTCAGATCCTCAATATTTAGTCATTCACTTTGTGAAGAACTAGATAAAGATTTTTGCCTGCTTCCTTTTTGATGAGTCAACAAACACGCTCAATTAATTTCTTTCTACTCTCATCACATTTAGGAGTAAGTTACATTTACTGTGTTGGTCTGTCATTCCATTAGTGTATCTGAAGTTATTTTAGAGATGTCAAAAAATAGCAGACCCAGCAATTTCTGTTCTTACAAATTTTTCCCACACTTGTTCCAGAAGTACTACATACATGCTGAATCCTTTTCTCATCCTCTGTCTGACAGAAAACCATTTGCTGTAGAGTCTTTCTATTCACACTCTTCTCTGCTGTTGCTGACAGAAATTTGTGATGAGTTCAATGAGAGAGCTTAGAGTTCCCACATCTGGATGCCTAGAACTGGTCAAGTCAGATGGTGTCATAATTTTTGAGAAGCTGAACACATGATCCATGTATGATTATACTGCCCTCCTTTTATCAAAAATGTTACAGATGGTTGTGATTAGTCATATGTGCCTTTCTTCTCTCTGAATCCGCCCTTTAACTTCATGTGATCTTTCATCATATAGACAAGGACTTTGTTCTTAGGCAGAATCTGGAAGATGTTATGATTGTTACAACACTTTGCTATGCTGTCTTTTCTTTGCTGAGGGCAAAAACATCACCTTTGTCCAGTTATTTTTCTGGCTATCCTGACATTTCTTTTCCCAATTGCTTTTATCGTTTCTTATAATACATTAGCTACTGTTGATCCTTTAAGAATGAGTACATAATCAGTTACTCTTACCCAAATAAAAGTTTTTTTATTTAATAAAATAAAATAAAATAAAATAAAATCATATCATATCATATCATAAAAGCTCTTTTTGTCATCCTATTTGGAGAATAGCTCTGAGGAAGCATGTGGACTTATGGATTCAGCAAGACATTTAATACTAGTACTCAGAGCACAGCTAACGCCTATAACTTGTCTCAACTTTGCAATTTAGCAGGTTCACCGTATTTACACAAGAAGAGGGTGGATGGTTGAATGCGATTATGTCAAAAGTGCAGTTTTTACATCACTAATTCTGAACTCATTCTATTTATTGGAGATCATGATCATGTAATTCCAATAGGCAGGAGAGAAAGATAACTCTTCAAAGTGGCCAAATAAGAGAAATCTTCATGCAGATATTCTTTTAAATATATATATGTAGATTTTATTACCTCTAAGACTGATGTTATGTCAATGTAAGACATTGTTATGGCCCTTTAGTATACTTGCATTATCTGCTATTATTCATAATTTCTGATTCCTGATTCAAGTAATCCTGCTAATTGGCTTGACAATACATGCACAGTTTGACTGATGGTCCATTAGTAAATGAAAAGCTACACCTAGCAGAAATAAAAATTTTAAATCATCAAACCTAAATAAGATGAGTAAAGGATGAGGGAAAGAAAGAAAGAAAGAAAGAAAGAAAGAAAGAAAGAAAGAAAGAAAGAAAGAAAGAAAGAAAGAAAGAAAGAAAGAAAGAAAGAAAGAAAGAAAGAAAGAAAGAAAGAAAGAAAGAAAGAAAGAAAGAAAGAAAGAAAGAAAAGAAAGAAAGAAAGAAAGAAAGAAAGAAAGAAAGAAAGAAAGAAAGAAAGAAGGAAGGAAGGAAGGAAGGAAGGAAGGAAGGAAGGAAGGAAGGAAGGAAGGAAGGAAGGAAGGAAGGAAGGAAGGAAGGAAGGAAGGAAGGAAGGAAGGAAGGAAGGAAGGAAGGAAGGAAGGAAGGAAGGAAGGAAGGAAGGAAGGAAGGAAGGAAGGAAGAAAGGAAGGGAGAAAGGAAGGGAGAAAGAAAGGGAGAAAGAAAGGGAGAAAGGAAGGGAGAAAGGAAGGGAGAAAGAAAGAAAGAAAGAAAGAAAGAAAGAAAGAAAGAAAGAAAGAAAGAAAGAAAGATAGATTATCTGTTGCACAGGTAGCCCAATTATATTTGCAATTAATCTTGTACCACCACCAAAAATCATAAGATTACAGCCTTACACCATGTAAGTAGGGGGGGGAAGAAGAAAAAATAAAAGAAAGAAAAGAAAGGAAAAAAAAAGATTGGCTGTGAACTAAAATCAGAAATGATTTAAATTCAAATTAGAAATTTGACACCAAATTTTAACATAGTGGATACATAATTGCTAGAATGACCCTGCAGGGGTAATAAAACAGGAATCCCCAGTGAAAACAGTCGCTGATGCTATCCTTTCTTTCTCTCCCCCTCACAGTTTGCACACCAAAGTCTAGGTAGCCTGGCTTGCACTAACTCCAGTACTGAATGATCCACCCAGCTTTGGGCCTTCAGTGTAGATGTTTTTTATATAAACATGATTGTTTGGGTTGTTTGGACTGTAATATATAACAAGTCATATTAGATGATTTAATTGTCTCTTTTGGGTGTTAAACTCAATGCTATGGGGACACAATTGTTTTCTTATGACTCATGTGGAAGGAATCCAACCTATTTCTACAAACAAGAAGTATCTCCCATGGATATTCTTCATCATACTCATCTCTTTCCATGGAGGTGCGCATGAAGATTGAAGCACAGCACTTTCTTGTTAAATAGATCAGAACAGATCTTCTTGCTCTTAGTTTATATTGTATAAAAATTTGATAGACAACAGTTACATTATTAAGTTATTAAGAGATCCATGTGAAAATCAAGCAACTGTTCCTTTATAATATAGAATCCACGTGTCACTATAAATACATTTATTTCAGATATTTAAATTTTTATTTATAATAGCACTCATATTTTTAATATCTTAGAAAATATGAAATGACTTAAATCCTCATTGTCAAAAGTAAAAATTCATAGTTTACAAGACAATAAAAAAGTAAAATTTCACATTTTCCTCTGATATTTTTAATTTCAACATCATAATTATGGACAGACTTAAGAATGTAGAAATTTATGATGTCTCAATGCAGTATCTGATGTTAATGATATTTTTGGGGGGAGGATTTATACACTTATAATCCTTTACAAATATGTAGATTGTTTTGAGGCCTAGGAAGATGTATTATAATTACACGCTCACAATCCCATTCAACCAGCAAGCAATGAGGGAGTGAACAGGTACCATGAAAAAGTCTTCTTCCTAGACAGGAACTAAAAGAGTTACTTGTATAACCAGAGCTTCTACATGAAGGTGGCCAAATGGTCTCTTGCCAGATGTAATATTTGTCACCATGGAGGGCTCAGACTGCGTTATACCATGAGAAAAATGCCTCAGCTATGCAAAAATGCTTTCCATAGGAAAAAACTAATGTAGAGTTAAGATGGCAGACTGATTGGGAACTATGTGTGGTTAATATGAGAGGCGGCAGTAGTTTCATTAGTGGTTGCTATGCTGAAAAACAGAATAAGCCAAGAGAACAATCTGGGGAAATTTCTGTAGAGGACTACAAGAGTTACTCACTGCTCCTGCCTGAATCTTCTTGTGAATTTTTGAATGGTGGGTTGTGACAGAGTAAACTGTCACATGGGAGGAAAATCTCTACAGCTGGCTCCAATTAGCCACTAAGCCTTCCAAAACTTGGTTACAGTGGGAGAGGCAGGAGGAAAGGGATGGATGGAGGGATGAAAGAAGAAGCAGTGGCAATACTTTAAGATCCAGATTATTCCAATAGGAAGAAAAGAAAATCCAAAAAATGACTACATATTAATGAGGGCCAAAAATGAAATTTAAGTAGTATGTTATTATTTTGTTAAAATAAAATTGTAAGAACAGCAGTTGGGGACTGAATCCCTGGAATCTTTTCTGCTTGTTCATATGTTCTTTTCAGAAGGAATGAGAGAATCCATGAGTGAAAATAGAAGAAGATTGTAAAATATATATTGGGAAACCACTTTAAAGAGGTTTATATATTTTTTTCATGGATTCTCCTAATATTAATTAATGTGTTGGAGTAGTTCAGGTTACTCAACTAGCCTGTGAAATACAGAAATATTACAGTTCAATCTATAAGTAGAATAAAATTATTAAACTAAGAGAATACCTTTCAATATATGTCAAAACACAGCTTAGAAATGTTATGGATCATCAAAGATCTAGCAAATGATTTATTTTTTCAGTTGTGACAAGATGTGATAGATATATTTACATGGTGTTTTTCATTTTTCACTAATCTACTTAAGCTTCAGAACATACAAAATATTCCTTCTATGCAATTGGTTCTTTAAAAACTGTTTTCTGGACACTTAGAACATTCCATATTGCATAACATATGAACAAGGCTTCAACACATATCCTAAAACTTTGGAAAATATATAATTCTGGGTTTACTTCTACAGTTGCTCAGAAGACATCTCAGGAAAACTATAATGGAATGTTTTATGAATTAAAGTGAATAAGTCTTTCCTCAACATAAATACTTCCATAAGTAACAAATGAAAAAGTATAAACTTTCTTAATGTGCACTTTCCCACACTTTATGGTCATATAATTAAAATATAATTGCTTTCATAATGTGATTGTAATTTTTTCTTCAAAATCATACCTATGTTCATTTTTGGCTTTCTAAAATCAGTCCAATTACATAATGCATTCTTTCACAACGTTTATGAAAAACATTGGATTATTTTGCACTGAGATCTCTGTAATCACGTAATTTTCTCATTCTTTCGTTACTTTCATTAAGAGTGTATAACTCTTGGCAATCATCCCAAAAATTGGATCTTCACATTGTCCAGAGTATTTCTAGAGGTGATCACAATTACACATTATTTACTTATTTTTCACAAAATCTTCTCTCTTACTCTTTTATGATATTACAATATTTTTTAGTTACCATATTTAATTTGAAAAAAAAAAAAAATCTGACATCCAATTTATTTTATTATTTCTTTTACCCTATTTCCCTTTAAACTAAATTATTTGAAGCTGATATTCCTGTATAAGCAGAATGTGGTTGTATGATGTGATAAAGAAGTTATTACTGATGTGCTAATCATTGTGAACTGTAAAAGACACTTAAACTGGGTGGCAGAAATACCCTTTATGATATTTCTGTTTTTCCCCGGACTTGAGGGTGTACCTTGCTCTCTGGTTGGATTGCAAGGGAGATCTACTGAACAGAATCAAAGGTTGCACAGATACTTGTTTTAAATATTTTGAGCTTTATATTAAGCAGAAACTTGTGATGCTGCTCTCCCAAAACCCACATAACTGAAAACTGAAACTCCCTATTTCAGGGACAGAAATATCAAGTAATAAATTTCTTTTTTTTTTTTTTTTTTAGTATTACTGCAGCAAAACTAATAGGATTGAATTGTCATTGTACAATTCCTTTAATTGTTAATATATTTTAAATGTTCTCACTTTTCTGCTAGTCCCTGTATCTGTTATTATACTTTCTTTATTAACTCTTTGACTCTTATTTTCTATTTTCCATATAGTGCATAGTAAGTTGCAAGCTCTGACATATTATAGGAGATTTAGGGGAAAAGATGTAGACTAGTTTTATATTAATCCCCTCTCACTAATTCCATGTTGGTGCTTAGATCCAGTTGTCATACTCTGAATCATATTTTGAGGGACAAGCAGAGGCAGAACTAAAGTTTCTATTGCAGATGTTGTGGAGACAATATCCCAAAGTGCTAATAATAGACTAAGTTATATATATGTGTATATATATATATTTCTGAAATAGAGAAAGCATACAAAAACTCACCACATTTAAAATAAAAGAAAAAATAATAAACTTTCCTGTCACTCAAAAAAAAAAAAAAAAGCACCAAAAAAGAAAATCAGGAGCACTGTGGCAAGGCATTCCTTATATCAGCCGCTAAATTTTGCTTTATGTGGGCAACATAGTGTTAAAATCATCTCTTCACACTTGCTGCAAAAGTAAGAATTGGTTTCAGTTATTTAAGTTGAAATAGCTGTATTACTTTCTTGGAATAGAGATGGAGGATGTCAAAGGGCATTCCTGAAGCTCAAAAAAAGCATTAATAGCACCTCCAATATTCTTGCACACAGATTTAAACTCTTCTTTTGAAATCTTTGTGGCAGCCAGAAAACTTGGTCTTGGAACCATTCTTGCTCACACCCTGGAGGGTGAAGAGAGGATCATTACATATATTTCTAGTCTGCTGACTTAAGTGGAATGAAATTATCTAGTCTTTAAAGCAATAGAAGCACCATTTACAGTCAGGGCCCTGCGGCAGTGTGACCCTTCTTTCTCTAAGCTGTAGTTATTGGCAATGCCAGTATGACACCCACAGCTTAGACTCCACCTTCTCTCCTCATTACAAATGACCTTCTTTGTAGTCCTGGACCCTCCGTGTTTTTGACAGTTGCCACACAGTGCAAGAAGGAAAAAGCATCATGTCTGTGGAAGGTGTACTTAAAAATCATCCCTGTGTGTCAGTCAGAGACTAAAGAAGACATTTCTTGTCCTGTATCCAACTCATATACAATGTACTGAACAGCTTCCCACAAGGATTTTCTGTTTAAGATATGAGGAAATATTAAGGAAAGATTAAAAGTGAAGTGGTGAGACTAGCAAGTTATTTTCTTTCAACTTAAAAATGTATTTCTGTGAAAATGCTCACTTTAGCTGTTGTTCAGTCATTAGTCTCTCTGCTGTACAAATGCAGATGAAGCTCTTCTTTCATCTTTTCAGTTAAAGTTCAAGTACATAAACAGGGCAGCAAGAGAACTCTGTCTATTCCAAAGACTAGATACAAGACTGTGCCTCCAGGGCTTTTAGTCTCATTCCTTTTACACATAGAAAAATCAGATAATTCACCAATCCCTAAAAAAATTCCTTGATCTTAGGGACTCACCCTTATCTAATAAGAATTTATCCGGAATAGCCTGGTGGCATCTATTAAAATAGACTCAATGCTTTGACTTTTAAAAACTGATTTAGTCTGGCATTTTTATAATTGCTAGTGGCTTCAAGGTGTTCTTTTTTGTTTGCCAAGCAAACACCCTGATCTGATCTGGTCATCTACAGCGTCAATTTCATTTAACTTCAGTGGAAAATACAGACTTTCCTGATTTTCAATTTCAATTTTGCACTGGATATTTTCAAATGTTAAAAAAAACTGACAAATCTTTTGATTTTTTTTTTCCAATTACCAATTATAACACTGTGAAAATGAGATTTCCAAAAATGTTAATAACATTATACAATACGCTGAGGATTTTATAGCCCAGGTCTTTATAGCCTAGGTCTTTAAGAAATAACTTCCTTGAAATCTCTGAGTCTGCATCCCTAACCTAATCCTATAGAACTACTTTTTGGTATTCTCTATGAAGAACTGTATGGGACACATATGAATTGAGCAAAGCCAGTTTCCAACAGCTGAACATCTGCTTATGTGTATTTTATTAATATTAGGTTTCCAAAGACATATATTCTTGACAGTATGCAATATAAAAACCTGTATTTGTGAGTATTTCCACTATATATATCCTCCTCCAACTACTGATATTTGCTAATGGTTAGAGGGAGAAGTCTGGGTTTAAGACTGTTTTTTTGCCGTATCTACATTAAGATACACACCAGAAAACAGCAACCATTTCCATTGCTGTTTTGTAGTTTCAGAAGAATAGTTCTTTTAATGCTTTGTGTGAAAAAATTTTTTACATTACATTGTGCTTCAAGCTGCAAAAAGTGTTTGAGAGCAATTATCTTGACATGTTAGACTGGCAGAATCTCAGGCTTTCAAAGCAAGATGCAGAAGTAAACAAGCTCTGTAAAAAGTGCAGAGATGTAGCTTAAATATTATACACCTATTTGTATCCTCAATAACCTTTTTTTGCCATCATGTATAAGATATAACTGTGAAATTTCCTTTAATGCTGAACTGATACTGTTGAGTATCTTGCTGTACAGTTCCAAAGTTAAATCTCCATGTACTGTGCTAATAATACACCTCCAGACCCATATCCTCCAATTGCTTTAAATCATTCTCTACAATTAATGATTTCTCTTAAAAAGCCCAAAATCTCTAAAGTGATACTTTCTCTCAGAGCATGCATAAGGGTTAAGGGAATCTCAAATATTTAATATCAGAAAGAGGAACTAATTACAGGAAGAGTCTGAGGTGAGTAACTTATACACAGAAAAAAAATGATTCTGAAATTTTCCCAGGTTTTTAACAGTGGCACTCTGACTTGCAAGACAGAATTAAAAATTCTAACCTCTTTAATCATGAAATGCGATAGTTATCTTTAGAAGATGAGCCTGAAGTAATAGGACCAATTAATGTAGGAAATGCTGTTTTTCATTCTCTGGACTCTCCTGGTGTACAGCTGATGGGGGTGGGGAGGGTAGCTTGTATAGCAACAGTACACAAGGAAAGTGATGTGTTTGCTAAACTGATCAATACCGTGATTAACTTGACCAAGCAAAAGACTGATCAATCTTATTACTGATCAATCTAGCAAACATATTAGTGTCCCTGTGTAGTGTGGCTACACTGTGTCTATTAGTGTTTTATGAGGATATACATGCATCAAGTTATTCAAATGAACTTGCAACAGATGCATACTCTTTGTCCAGAACCAAAGCAGAGATAAATTGATCACAGCCACTTGCACAGAAGGCAGAAAACTGACATAAGATTTATACTTTCAAAAAAGAAGATGATTTAAATATAGAATGAAAAATAAATCTTCCCTTATCATGAATTTCTATACTGAGTCCCTATGACAGATAGCTGTAGTTCCTAATGCAATTCAGGTCTTGTTTTGGCTTTTTTGAAAAAAACATAATGTCTTAGTTCAGTGAAGACATACCAAATAGTTCTGTAATGCCCTCTGAACTTTGAAACATGCAAGATATTTTCTTCCTCCAATGGCAGCATGGTCTTTAAAGCCATACTTTAAAAACTGATGCAGGCTATGGATTAAAAAAAATAAAAATAAAAATAAAAATAAAAATAAAAATAAAAATAAAAATAAAAATAAAAATAAAAATAAAAATAAAAATAAAAATAAAAATAAAAATAAAAATAAAAATAAAAATCTGGGATTGTATAAACGAGTTGCTGTTATCCAGCTGGATTCAAATCTAATCAATCAACTCTTGTTCAAGGTCAGATGTCTGTGAAAATTCATTTTATTAAAGCTGCTTGAGCATTTTTTTGGTTTGCTGCTAAAAAAATATAAATATTCCAGATGACGGTTTTCAGGGCTTAAAATTTAAGACATTGTAGCATTGTTTATGTATAGATACATATTTCCATAACTGAAAGAATTTATGATTTTAGACATGCCATCTACCTTGCTGATTATCACTCTTTTCTTGTTATCTCACTCTGTCTTGTCTTTCAGTTTGTCTGTCTCTTTCTGCACAAATTCAGTCTTTCATGGAACACTTCTGACGTCAGTGAAATTAAACAGTGATGTTTTACTTCATTTCCTTATTCACAAAAAAATTTTAAGCAACTCAGATTGATGCTCCCTTTGATAGTTCTGGGTTCTTCACTTCTTTCCAACACTTACCACATATTACATTCAGAACTATTTTTTGGAAAGATATAGATAACTGCAGATTAGAGCTTGGCTATGTCAATAGTCACACTCCTCTGAATATCTGACATCAGGGTAGGATATTTAGTTTTGCAACAAAATTAGAATTATTACAATTAGAAGGAACATTTAGATCCCACTCACATGGTATCAGAAAATCTGTAGTAACTTCACTGACTTTAACCTAAAACAAAAATGCATTTATACAAATTGAGAGCAAAGGCTCCGAGCAACAGGTATACCATGAAGTAAGAGTTCAGTACCTGTGATATAACAAGAACCTGTCTTCAAATTTATTACTGCTGAAAATGAAGAATGGTAGTGACAAGAATACATGCTCAAGCTGAGCAGCAGACACAGTAGTCCAGCATATCACCTGCCAGTCACTCTTACTGGACAAATGAACAAAGAATGCTCTGAAAGTAATGCCTCCTATGTTATTATGTTGGCCTACAATATCAGAGGTGAATGTTGGTGGTACTGCAGTAGAGGCTGAACCTTTCCACTAACATTCCATTACATTTTCCTGCTGTGGAAGAGATGGCAGCAAATGGCCAGTCTGACAAAATGGCATCTGACATGGAATTGCAGATGAAGCAACTGTGTGGCATTGAATTCCTCCATGTGGAAAAAAATATGTATCTATTGACCTTCACTGGCACTTGCTAAGTATTTATGGAGACCAAGCAGTGGATGTGAGCTCAGTGAGTCAGTGGTGTATTTCAGCAGTGGCAATAGTGAAGTGGGTCACCTCCTCTAGTGCAGAGTTAACAAGCACAGCATGCAGGCTGCTGTTCATCACTGGTGAAAATGCATAGCTAATAGTGGTTATTATGTTGAAAAATAGTGTTTTGTAACTGAGAATATTCTCTATTGAATAGCGCTATTGTGCTCTTTGTATCTGTTGTAGTTTCCATGGAAATAAATAGGAGGCATTACTTTCAAAGCCACTAAACTCAAGCAGGGTCCTTTCCTCTGGGTTCTTCTGTAGGAGACTAGTGGCGTGATTACAGTCACTGTGATTGAGTGATTCTCAATAGAGGGGGAAGGTACAAAAACCTTCAGAGGCATGTCTTTTCCTGCTCCTACAATATTGCACCATTGTACATGAAAACCAAATTTATTGTCTTCAAAAGAGTTTCCTTCTTTTTTGTTATCAGAGTCCTGTATTTAAATTTCCGTATCTGAGAATCACGGAATCACAGTATGGGTGAGGCTGGGAGGCAACTCTGGAAGTCATCTGGTCCAACTTACCTGCTGAAGGAGGGCAACCTAGAGGTGGTTGTAAAGACAGTAATTCTTTTATCTCTTTATGTTTCTTTTAAAGATTTATGTTAACTCCCTTTTCATATTTGAAATGCTTCCTTTCTGGTAAAGAAATGTATTGGTCTAAAGCTTAGAATTTCAATACTTTATATGAGGACTGCAAAAACTCAAATTGTGAAGGTTTTCTTTTCAGTTCCACTGTCACTGACATGTGTTATTTACATTTACATGTGTCGTGAACAGCCCATCCACATTTCCATTATTTCTTTCCAGCTGGTACTTTATTTCAACTTCTTTAAAGTCAGAGTGTGGTAAACTTGCCATCCATCATTGTCTAAGCACTCTTAATTTGGCTACAGAGAGTGTGAAAGTGGGTTCGAATGCTGCACTAAGTCACAAATATAGGATCAGACAAGCCTTTGGTAAGGTCTTTGAAACCTGCTAGCTTCAGTCTGAATGAGCTTGAGAGAAAATTATTGATGCTCAGTTTGCACCTTTTAAGACCTCTGCATTTCACATTGCATTCTGAACTAAAGTGAAACCAAAAATTCAGATGAAAAGCTTTGAATGCCTGAAAGAGTTTCCATATTGTTAGGCAACACTCTCTCAACCTCAGATTAGGTAAAAGTCATTGACAAATGCAGCAGCACAACTTTAAAAATTCTATGATTCTTCAGACCTGAAAAAACGGAAATGGGAAATCTGCCTGGATACAAAGAGCTTCTTTACCCAAGAAGAATCACAGGAAGGATCACACCCATCCAGTACATAAGTGGTGCCAGACCCTCAGCTATACAGCATAAATGCTGAATATACATGCTGAAGACTTTAGCAAAGAATACTTTAAAAGACAGTCTGTTCCTCCTGAATTTTACTCATGCAAAATTGCAAAGATCAGCTGAGAGACTTATTGTGACCCTTTCTGCCAGGAAGTGAGTGATAGTGCTTTTTTGACCATGAAGAGCACAGGTTAAAGAAATCCAACTCAGATTTGAATGCTTGAAGTCTGCTTTAATTGAAAACTGCCCTATCCCTCTCACAGATGTTTACCGTTTGCTTATTCTTCTTCCTGCAAATGCACATGGTGCTGGAAAGACATGTAAAGTTTCCCAGATGGATGAAAGAGTAATGTTAATTTAGGAGCATTTATCTGTTCCTTTCCTTTCATTTTTTTTCCTCCTTTCTCATGCAGCCTCTGCCTTTTTGACTTTATTTTCACTTGAATAACTAACAACATTTTTTGTCATCTTCGTGGTCCATTCAAATTATGATTGTGCTTTCTGAAAAATGTTGTCAAGTAAATACTGGCTTCTAGTCTGGAGCTCCCGAATAGTGTCGCTTTTCCCTGTGATGTAACTGACATGATTTCTAATTCCTGAAAGTTTTCAGCAGGCATGTATGCATGAATGAATAAAAACAGAGCCAGCTTCAATCTGCCCATTCTCAGCCTGCCCAGACAAAAGTTAGCTCTAGTCCAGAACAGAGGTATGAGCACAAGGCAGTCCAAACCATATGCTTCATCTTTCAGCAGAGTATATTAGCTTAGACCCAGTGACACATGAAAGCATGTGTCATACTAAATTCAGTGGGTGGATTCAGGTTGATTCATTAAAATATTAAAAGTTTTGTCCCAGGTTTGACCCAGATATAACTGTTTAGTTATTTTTATAGGTCCTCTCCTTCCTTCAAGGCTTTTTTTTTTTTTTTTTTTTTTTTTGCTTTTTGCTTTATTGAGATTCATTTTGGAGTTGACATGACGTGGAAAAAGACAACAAAATAGAACTGGTACTGAATTACACTGCTAAGCACCGTCACTTAATGAGTCAAAAATAACTGTAAAAAGCTCACTCCAACACAATCATGCTTTGATATTAATACTAAATTTCAGACTATCTGGATATTATTTATGCTAATCTGACTTTTTTTAAAAAGCTATGGATAGTTTAATGGAAACACCATAGTGTGAGTTAAGCCTCAGTATCAACTGAGCGTCAAAAAAATTCCATAAAATGTTACGAAAGTTTTCCAGAAAATTAGAAATGATACGCAGTTGAATTTAAAAACAAAATTTAAAAAATCAGAGGTTCTCACATATCTCTTTCTCAGCTTCTTTAGGCTTAATCAGCATATCCTACACTACATTTTTAAAGCCATGAGTGGACTTAATGACACACAAATTCCAGTCTTAGTATCACAGAAATTCCAATAGGCTGATGCTTCTACATCTTTCTAAGATTTTTATGCAATATCCCCCACACTTTCTATTGAAGAATGTCAATATCCATAAGCTAAGACTCAAAAGAAATATTATTCTGTCTGGGACTGTAGTTTGTAGCACTTCTATTTCCTGGACTAGTAAAATCCTTATTTCATGCTCTTTTCTTAATAACCAGGGTGCAACAAACTAAAGCTGTAATCGTCATCATAACAGTGATAAAACCCTATATAAGCATAAACAATACCAACAATTTCAATCATATTAATAGTTGTTTCTCACAGTTGTTACTCCAGTCTCCTGCCACAGAAAGCATTTTTATTTTTATGCTCTACACATACTTTTCCTTTTAAACAGAGTACTGGACTTTATAATTGCCCCTTGTTCATCAGCTTCATAGACACAACTCAACATCATACACTTGTTTTAGACTCAAGTGACTGTCACCTTACCCCATCTGAACTGGTCCTAACAGTTTATATTTCTCATCCAGTATCATTCCTGTTATGGCCTGGATAGTCACTTTTGTTCAAGCAGAGATACAACATACCAGCAAAAGAAATTCTCATAAGGTATAGAAAAATTGTGACATATTCTGTATCAATCAAATACAACAAACCTAAGAAATCACAAGTGGATATTCTTCTACTGTTACACAACATTTTTATCTTGTCTATCTAACTTCTGGTAACACAATTTCTTGTTACAAGTTAATCTATGAGTATATTTGATAACTGGGAACAACTTTCTGAGATTAATCCATTTCAGGCCAAGGATTTAAATCATACACAAATGTGAATACAAATCACATTACACTGGTTAACTGCTACATTTCCTTAAGTAATCCCAGTATACAGAGGATCAAAAAGGCTGGCACAATATTTACAAGAATTTACAACAATCTTTTGTTTGGTATTGTTTACATCAGTGTATAGAAGCCAAAACAAACTGTTTAGTATATTATACTAACCTACTAATTCGTTATTCCAAAAATGATTGCTTACTCATCCTACCATTATTCTAGTTAAAAATTAGCTTGTAAAAAGTCTGTGTAATCTCATGTTTTGTTTCTGAGGATTATTTATATTTCTTGTTTGATCATTCATTAATATAAAAACTATTGCTTTTAGCTTTTTCTGATACTCCACTTTCAAGCGTGTTGTGTTGTTCTTTAAATAGTAACTTCAATTATATGTCATTGGACATCATGGTTTCTGACTACACACCCAATCAAATGATTCCCTTTCCTCTCGGCCACTTTTTTGCATCCATACTAAATAGCAGAAAAAAAAACAATATTAAAAAGACAAATGTAAAATTCATTCTGATTGCCTTACATTCTTCCCTCTCCTTTTAACACTTTAAAAAGCTTCCAAGTTCTATTTATTCATGTAGTAAACAATAGCAGTAAACAACAGACCCCAAGTAAACATTTACTGTCTAAGGAGATGAAGAAAAAAAAAAGGCTCCATTTTGCTTCTGAAAAAGACAGAGATATTATGTCACATAGCAAAGATTCTTTAGAAAACCCAGTTTTCAAAAACCGAATCCAAAATTACAAGGGCTGCTCTGAAAGTAATGCCTCCTATTGTACTCACCCACAATATCAGAGGTAGATGTTGGTATGGCAGTAGGATCTTCCCACCAGTATTCCATTACATTTTGTGCCATGTGACAGATTGCAGCAGAGAGGTGGCCAGACAAATTGTCTGACACGGGAGTGCAGATGAACCAAAGGTGTGGCACTGAATTCCTCCACGTGGAAAAAATTGTATCCATTGACATTCATTGACACTTGCTGAGATCAACTAGTGGATGTGAGCATAGTGAGTCAGTGGGTACTGTGCTTCAGCAGTGGCAACATCAGCATGACAGACAAGCCACATTTTGACAGCCTTGCAGACTTTTACAAGTGCAACATGCAGGGTATTATTCATTGCTGGTGAAAATGTGTAGTTAATGGTTGTGACTGTGTTGAAAAATAGTGTTTTGTAGTTGAGAATTTTCTCTGTCAAATAGTATTATTGTGCTTTTTGTGTCTGTTGTAGTTCACATGGAAATAAATAGGAAACATTGCTTTTGGAGCCACCTACATGTATCTAGATGAACACACACAATCATACACAGGCACCAGGTGATAGAAAGGACAAGTTCAGGATGCATAATCTTAACTTAAAGTTGATACTTTTTCCACTATAAGACAAAGGAATATTTGACTTTATCACAAAGAGCAATGGTCTGAATTCATCATTTGTTTTTTCAATAACAGTAAAAATTGTACAAAGCTTGACAGGGTAGCATAGTAGTGGGAATCTGCATTCAGAGTCATGCATATGTTAGTTTCACCATCACCATTTAGCTGAGGATTATTAATCACAATAAGGAGAATTAATGAGTGTGCAGAGGGATTCCTTGTGTATCAGTGGGTAGAATTATGTGCTGAGTTGTGCCAGGCTGATAGTTCATACCATTGCGTTAAACTCTTCATGAAAATCGGCGCATATAGCACAGAAAGTAGTGCTAAGCAGTGGCACCAGAAACTTCAGGGATTTGCTTAAAATTCAGTGTGCATATTCCTAACAATCCAGTACACGTCTTTAAAATTTCAGTGCACATCTGTGAATGAATGCATGTTTTTTAAGGCTCTGCTTCACATTGTCCTAAGGTTCTGCACAAATGTTATTAATGTTAATGAGATCTCTATAGTCCTACAAAAGAGGTCATTCAGTATCGCACTTCATGCAGCCATACCATTGGGTTTCAGGTTGTGCAGTGGTAAGCCCTAAGAGATTGCCATTGTAGAAAAAGAATTGTCTGAAACAAAAGAAGATCTGGAATTTGGTTAAAATCAAATTTCAGACAGTTCAGATGATTACTCAATATCTTTGTAAGTTAATTTTCTACAACAATTTTTTTATCCTTCCACCGTTTGAGATGATTCAGTTTGCCAGACCTCCATGAAATTGTCGTAATCCTGGACATGTCTCATTTTTCCAAGTTCAAATGAGACCCTGAAAGTAGTTGGCTATGGAGCTCATTTCACTGTCTGTTAGTAATGAAAAACAGCTCAGTAAAGACAATTCTTCCTTTTTCAAAACAGGAATTCAAGAAAAATGAGGAACCTCCCCAGATGTTTCCAAACTCAACGCCTGGAAATAAGTAAAATGACAGGGGTCATTTCCTTGGCATGGACAAAATCAGACAGAGCTATGTACAAATATATTGAAAAAGGTTGAAAATAAAATTGTGGTAAGACCACTGGATAAAAATAAACAAATAAACTGGGGGGGTAAAAAAAAAAATAAAGAAAAAATAAAAAAGGAAAAAGAAAAAAAAGGAAAAAGAAAAGAAAAGAAAAAAAAAAGGAAAAGAAAGAAAAGGAAAAGAAAGAAAAAGGAAAAGAAAGGAAGAGAAGAGAAGAGAAGAGAAGAGAAGAGAAGAGAAGAGAAGAGAAGAGAAGAGAAGAGAAGAGAAGAGAAGAGAAGAGAAGAGAAGAGAAAAAAGAAAAAAAGAGGCTTTACTCTTCTTTTATAATTGCCAGTCTGAAATTCATACACATTAAGATCAGATCAAAACACAGCTGAGTAAAATTATCCAGTGAGAATGGTCCAAGCTTCAAACAAGATGCATTATGGGAGAAGGAAAGGGGAAATGGGAAAATGAGTCAAGTCTTCCTGCACAAGCACAACAATTTAGAACCATGAAAGTAAACTTCAAGAAGAAAATATTCTCCAAATTCAAATTCTGTATTAAAACTGACTGGATGGGAAAAAAAATATGGATTTGATCTGCCTAGTGGTGCCTAACATCCTCGTCTTACCTGCTGCCAAGAACAGCTATTTGCACAAGTTTTGCATTGCAGAATTGTCTACCTGCTAGTTTAGCAGACGTATCTTAGAGGCTCATCTGAGCACCATGTTTCTGAGGTACTACATTTTATTTTCCTTGTGTTAAAAGATGACCTTTCAGGCATCACACTAAGAGAGCTAATTCTTCATTTTTAATTTCTTTTCTTTTGCCATGAGTTCTTTCTTTTCTTCTTTCAAGCTTTTGTAAGCAGGAGGTATACCACCTTTAACAGCTGCCTTTAGCAGTGCAGTACATTCAGAGATTTATTATGATGGTTCATCATGATGATAAATTCTGTAAAATTATTTTGCTTTTGAGTATATACAGTGTTTTGCTTTTCTGCCCATGACTTCCCTGAGGTCCTTCCCTCTGCTATCGCCTGTCCAGCAATCAGTATGCTGCGGCAGCGTGGAAAAAGGAAAAGCTATGTTACCGCCTGAACAGCCAAAGCCCTCACATGAATAAGGCACTTAAGATGAAGACTGTATAATTAAGTGCAGGCGTGCACTCAGGCCTCCCATCGCACCGAGACAGATATTAAGGGGAGCGAAAGCTGCGATCATTACCCAGTAAAGAGTACGATGATTGGCTGCTCAGTGTCAGGCCTCCGGTGGCCAGCTTTGTCACACACGCGGAAAGGAGAGTTCACTTTCTGTCAAAACTGGCTTTGCCAAATGTTATCATTTTAAATGCCGTGAAAGAGAGGGAGCTGGGCCTAGGGGTATACACAGCCCCATATGCCGGTGACAGTGATACAAGTGTAATTCTAGACTATTAGAGTGACACATAAGATCATTTCTGCCCCAGAACATGAGACAGCTGAGGGGATTATGCAGGACAGGCTGTCATGCAATAAAATTTTCAGAAATCTGTTAACCCCAGCTCAGACCCAGTGAATATTTTATTGCTTAACACTGAGAAAAAGTATATTTATTAGCTATAGAAAGATATAGCCTAGAGGCTGGGCAGATGAAAGGTTACTGGAAAACGAACTCACTCGATATCCTACTGCAAAGAGTAGCAGCTTGATTGTGGAACTGAAGAGAAGGAAAAATACCCTCGCTGATCCACATTTGCATCAGAGATGGAAATCAGAGTTAAAGCACTCAGCACTGCAATTAAAAAGAATTCTATATGCTCTCACTGTAAAGAATGGTCTCTACAGGACATGGAGAATATCATATGCAAACTGATGTTCAAAATTTCTTGAAGCCGATTAGGCTCAGGAATGCCTAGGCAAGATAGCATTCCCTAGGAAATGTGCATAAATTGGGGACTTAAAGCATATTGCTTTCTGTTTGCCGAACTATATTCTTCCAGAAGAAAAAACTGACTTTTTTTTTTTTTTCCAGAGATCTAGTAATATTTCATTATAGAGAAATAACAGCATTTTCTGTCTTACAAAGAGTGCATGTTTGCCAAACCCTGATTAAAATTCATAGAAAGCAACACAAAGAATACACAAGGAGCCTGGCTATCAGGTTATTATCCAACCACTATATAATTTTTGTATTATCCATCCTCTATCTACACAAGGATATAAACATGCATGCGAACAATTAAATCTGCCACATAAAGCTCTTTGTTTCATTCAATGTATAAGAACTTTTCACTGAAATGAGATGTGTGAGGTTTGCAGTCAACAATTAAATGTTCTTTCTTAGGACATGCATGGCACAGCAATTGTTAGAAAACTTCTTAATTAAGAGGGTGAAATATATAGGAAATAATTATAATGATGAAGTATTAGTACATCTAATAGTTCCTTCTTGAAGGAAAAAAAAGTAACACTAGGCTTCCATACAAGATTTCAGAAATCATTCAAGAAAAGATATTGCTACATGTATTATTAATATTCGTATTAAAAGCATTCCAAAGTTAGTCTACACAGTTTAATTTAGGTGCCTATGATTACAAGAGACAGCATTTGTCCAACAATGTCACAAAGGTCAGCAGAAAAAAAATAACATGATATGCTTTTTGAAAACTCCCAGCATCTGAATGCTGTGTCCAGGGTGTAAGAGGAGCCCATGGGGGTGCACTTGGAGAACAAAAGCAACCCTTCTGCTAATTGACTGAAAAATTAGCCAGGTCCCCCTGTGGGAAGCACACAAGACAGCAGCAGATGGAGATAGCTTGGACACTGCAGCAAAAAAAGCTCCTCAAAACCTGCTGTGAATCTGCCTGCAATTATGGGTCACAACACTTTTCTTGTTTAACAGAACACAGGCAAGACAAACAGTGTATGTAAAAGCTGGAAAGGTCATAAACTGACTGTAAATCTATTATTTTAGGCAAGGAACCACCAAAGTTCCTAAAATGCTCTAAGTTTTCAGTTACTTAACAAAGTAACTTAAATAGCTCCTTGTCCCTAGTGTTGTGAAAAACAGTTTTGTGAATAATCTGAAGTAATGTTTCATGTCTTACTTACTCTTTGTCCCTTGTTTTGTTGTTTTGTTTTTTTACAGGACAACATATATCATCACCAGAGTTATGGAAAATATACTTTTAATTCTGGTTTCATTGGTAGAGAGGTGGCCGAAAGATAGACTGTTAGAAAATGTTAGAAAAGGTTTCTTGTCAGCGTATTGGAAACAGATGTATGAATGTTTAATTTTGATACCCAAGCCCTTTATCATCGTCATTTCAATCCTACATCCAGTGTGCTTTCTTTTATTTCAAAAATTATCTAATATAAGTTCTGTGATTAGTCTCTGGATAACAATAAATAAATATAAGAATGAAAAATTCTGTTTATTACTGTCACGTTTAAAACCGATTAAACTATTAATTGGATCTAAAATACTGAAACTTTTATTTTAAGTGAAATTCTAAGAACAGTTTCTAAAGTCATTGAAATAGGTTACATTTATTTTTACAGTTTCATTTAAAGTGATTTTATTTTCTTGAAGCATTTTAAAGATCAGGTCATCTATCTGTTTCTTATTTCATAAAGAGTATCATTATTATGCCCCAAAAAGACAACATTATGGATGATAGAAGATAGTAAGGGATAAACCATCCATAAAATCTAAACAGGAAGACATTCATAGTCAATCATTATGAATAATCGATGCAAAATAAATGCAATAATGAATGTGATAATGAATAAGCCAGTGTAAACATCTGGCTTAAAGTACATGGCAAAATGCTTTATTTTGTTTCATATTGTTTTCCTTCACAGGGAATAGGAAGTATCCTTCAATTTCCTTATATGACATTTTTATCCCAATTAATATGCAATTTCATTACCAACCTCTATTTTTTTATTCCCATTTTATTCCAAGATAAACTTCGGGTAATATATTGTTCATGTTTAAAATTAATTATTATAGTCTATGAGTGAAACCTTTCTGTCCACTGTATTATTGGTTCCACTCAGGTTTAGCTCCAAACTTCTTTATTCAGCCTTGAAGACCAAAATCTGAGGATATGACCTGCATAATTGTTGTTCCACTTTACACAGAAGTCATTTCTGTTGGTGACTTGTGTGGATAAACACAGGAACACACACACAGATATAGGGCTAAACCTTCACTGGGCTTAGCAAAACAGCCTTTATCTGCAAGTAGTTTTCCTTCCTGGTTTTACACATGGGTTACTTCTCTAGGGTGTTGTAACATATATTGCTTTATCTACATAATAATAGATATTTTCCATTTCACAGGTTTTTTTAGCACCTCTTCAATACACACTATGCTTTTTTCACTTTTTGCCTGAGTTTTCATTCTGCTTGTACTGAAGTGATTGCTACTCTAAACCATATCTCATGTGCAAGTATTTTATTTTGTATTAAGTAGCAAAAAAAAAATATTTAACCAGTGCCCTATAAATTCTGAAAAAAGAAAAACTACATACTCTCCTATCTATATTCTGTCTCTGTACCTATATGATGAATAGAATATTTTTGCATGACTTTTGAAAATATTGTTATGTGTTTGAAAATAAAAGGCTGATAAAGCTAAGAAATGATGTCCCGTATTAAGATGGAAAATAAAAAGAACTTGTGAAATAACTAGAAGACTGATCTACTTTGAGGGGTATCTCCAGTCTTTGCTTTCTCTTGTGTAAAGATTTCAGTTTCTAGATACTCTGCTGAGAAGTTAATGAGCATTCTGTGTAAATATCTGTAAGGCAGAAGCTATACTGCTTAACTTTTATCATACAGTTTGTTTCTGTGAGGTGAGACCTCATTCCAGACTTCCAGTATTTGAGAGGATCTTATAAACAGAATGGAGACTGACTTTTTATATGGTCTGATAGTGATAGGACAAAAGGGGATGGATTTAAACTAAAAGAAGGTAATATTATACTTGTTGTTAGGTGGAAATCCTTTAAGAGTGGTGAGGCATTGGTACAAGATGCCAGGAGAAGCTGTGTTGCCCCATCCCTGGAGGTATTCAAGGCCAGGTTGGATGGGGCCCTGGGCAGCTGAATTGGTGGAGGGCAGCCCTGCCCATGACAGAGGGGCTGGACCTAGACAGTCTTAAAGGTATCTTCCAACCTAAGCCATTCTATGATTCTTTTGCGAATGGGATGTAACATCGCTATATACAGAACAAGTGATGAAGTTGTAAAATGAATATGGAATCACTCTTCAGCATGCTAACTACAGGCTTCTCTTTCAAAACAAGAACATTTCCCTTTTGTTTTTCCATCTATAAAGGATGTACTGGCTGAGTGGAATCAGTGATACAATGAGAAAGTGCTTTTTCATTTGGCATGAATGAATATAACTCCTGTTCTTGTGTTATGTGATGCTTTCCAACCACTCCTATAAAGCACAGCTACCAGGTAGGGTAGGAAAGAACATGGTGCTTTACAATTGCTGATACAGACCTGACTTTGATCTGTCGCACAATATCGAACGCACTTTGCTGTGGAAGATAACTGGACTGTTTCATTGCGTCATTCCTTCCACACTTTGTTGTGGAGTCTGTTTTTGCTGGGATGTAAAGATAATGGCATGCTGTAGCTGTACCATTTGTCATCTACTACATGTACATGAATGAAATGTACATCATCACCAAAGAATGACAGGGACATGAAATATCATGAATGAAATAGGTCAAGTTCTTTCATCTAGAAGATACATTCTCCCCCATGAATAAGTAGCATGAGACATAAAGAAAAATTCTTTGAAAAAGATATAGACCTAGACAATCTTTCATCTTTAATGTCCTGCTTTTCCAACCTCAAGCAGACTTGTTTAAAATAAATAACAAGGTGAATTCTGGATACTGGTATCATGAGATAGTAACAGTTTCCTTAAGGCTGCAAAATATTTTGCAAACACCTATTTCTGAGTTTCTGACTTCACATACCAATCTTTTGCTCAGAACTTTCTATTCTGCTAAAAGCTTCTGATATACCAGTTAACTCTTGCCTTATCAACAACTGAGAAAAGTCTCTATAGAAGACTAATGATTGACATCAGTGAAGGCAGAAAAGATGAAATCAAGCTGAAGACTCTGTTTATAATGCAGAATGTTTTAGTCTTTACTCAAGGGTTTTGTCTCCTATGTGCTTACCAGTTGAACAGAAGTGTTGTTCCCTGATGAAAAAGACAAGTCTACCATCAAAACAGCAAGAAGCTTATGAATTAACATCTTAAAGATTTTCAAGGACAGTTCCTTGCAATGAAAGACATTTCGGAGGTAGGAAACTCCTGTCCAGTTCTGAAGAGCTATAAAGTCTGTGTGAATCAAGAGGGATGGTGTTGCCAGGCAGCCTTCTAGGAAGCACGTCATCCTTTCCTCTTCTTTTACCATTACCTTTCCCCAACAGCTTCTTAGCTTCATGACCCTACTACCAGGTTCTGAATGTGGCATTACAGCATTCTCTGTATTGGTAATCAATTTGCTATAACAGCACCACTCAGCACACGCTGATTAGAAAGGTTAGTCTGATTAAACGTCACACCAAAACCTAAGTGTTAAGTATTCACTCTCAGAGAATGTCTGTCAAGGTTTGTCTGAAAGGTAAATTAAATTCGTAAGTGCTCCTATTTGACACTCTTTCTGAAAGCATCCTAAGACTTTCTGGACTACCGTCTGTTAAAATAACTGCGTTGGGAAAAAATAAAACATATTTTATAACTATTTTTAAAGAAGGATATTTCTTCAGGCTCCTTATCATCTCTAATTCTTAAGTAAAAAAAAAAAACAAACAAAACACCTGTCAGATAATAACTGGCATGTGAAGACAATTTGCAATTGGACTGAATTGTCAGGATTTAAATACATCTTCAAGAAAACTGATCTTTGTCTGTGGATTCTTACCATGGTTCCATAATGTCAGTACTACAAAGTCTTTTTATGAGCCTTAGTTTCACCAGGAGCAACAGAGTATTTACATCACAGAATCACAGAATCACAGAATCACCCGGGTTGGAAGGGACCCCAAGGATCATGTAGTTCCAACCCCCCTGCCTAGCAGGGCCACCAAACATACACATTCAGATCAGGTTGCCCAGGACCCCGTCCAGCCTGGCCTTAAACACGTCCAAGGACGGGGCATCCACAGCCTCCCTGGGCAGCCCGTTCCAGGGCCTAACCACTCTCCTAGTAAAGAACTTCCCCCTAACATCCAACCTAAATCTTCCCTCCTTCAACTTAAAACCATTTCCCCTAGTCCTGCTGTTGTCAGCCCTTTTGAAGAGTTTACTCCCCTCCTGGGTGTAGGTTCCCTTCAGGTACTGATAGGCTGCAATGAGGTCACCCCGCAGCCTTCTCTTCTCCAGGCTGAACAAGCCCAACTCCCTCAGCCTGTCCTGATAGGGGAGGTGCTCCAGCCCCCTGATCATCTTAGTCGCCCTCCTCTGGACCCTTTCCAAAATCTCAATGTCTTTTTTGTACTGAGGGCTCCACACTTGGACACAGTACTCCAGATGGGGCCTCACAAGAGCCGAGTAGAGAGGGACAATCACCTCCCTGTCCCTGCTGACCACCCCTCTCCTGATGGAGCCAGGATCCCATTTGCCTTTCGAGCTGCCAGAGCGCACTGCTGGCTCATATTCAGTCTTTCGTCCATCAGGACCCCCAGGTCCTTCTCTGCCGAGCTGATCCCACGTAGCACATCCCCACGTAGTTTTGCACTGTCCTGCTCATACGTATAGCACAACTGTAAAATTTTGGACTATGGGTTTGAATTCTAACAGTATTAAATAAAGTACTAATAAAGGCCATGGATCACATCAGAAACAGTTAAATCCTCCTTTTTCAGATATGTACATACCATTTGGAATCATAGAATCATCATAAATGCTGGAATAGACCACTAAGGTCATCTTGTCTAACCACTGACCCATCCCTGCCATGACCACTAAACCATGTCCCTTAGTCTCACATCTACATGTTTCTTGAACACCTCCAGAAGTAGTGACTCCACCACCATGGCAGTTCATTGCTTAAAAAAAAAAGAAAAAAAAAAAAAAAGAAAAAAAAAAAAGCCAAATCAGTCATACCACTCATTTTCGCAAAGAAGCTCAGTAACAATCAGTAACTCATGCAGGCATCAGTCATTGAGTCCCAAACAAAATAGGCAATACAGGGAATTCTGATCATACAATGATTAACAGATATAAGAAATCTGTGAATTAGAGAAAAAAAAAATTTAAAAAGCCAAAGGGAAAAAGAAATCCTCAAATTATGAGAATCAAGAAAGTAAAAACTCAGTTACTGCAATGACATCATAAGTCATAACTCTTATCAAACATCTTCAAAGATTTTAGTTGGTTATAGTAAATGCTGTGTTGTATGTGCTAGTAGAGCATACTTTCTCAAAAAAACTGCTAACATAACCAAGTGAGAAACCAACTGTGTGCATACTTGCATGTTCTTATCAGCATTTTGGTCCCTACTCCCAAAACCAGCCATTTAGAGGTCTACCCATTTCTAATGCACAAAATAATGTTAAAATATAATGAAGAGTTCCATCTTTATCTTTCTCTTGTACTTATTGTAGCAAATGTGGCATGTAACATCAATCTCAAACTCCTGTACTGTCAAAATAAAAGGGTACGATTTAAGTCTGAAGTGAAAGCCTTAGCTGATGCTCTTATTTTATATTACTTTCTTTCCTTTAAATCCTACGGATTGAGTACACAGGGTTTGGGACATACATACATACATGTACAGTGTATAAATAAATACCAAAATTTCCATTGCAGTGTCAAGTAAATAAATGAAAATGTACAAAGCCCAAAGTTATTAAAATGTAATACAACTCTATTGCATAAGTGTGATACAATGTAACTCTGCATTTCTGACTGTCTAGTAGTTTCTCTCAGTAAGGCCAGGCTACATATTAGCCACATACTAATGTAGAGAAGGAAAAAAGCATCATATTTTTATGTTTTGAGCACTCTAATTCTCTGCAAACTAAGTTATCTGGCAGAAAACTGTACTAATTAGGAGCACCTGTAAGATTTCATAAGTCAAGCTATTTTGCTAAGCTATCTTTATATATATATATATGTATATGTATAAGTACGTATATACATATATATATATATATATGTCATAGAGCTAGCATAAGTTTGAACTTTCTCTGAGAATCAGATCTGTCACTCATATAAATTGCCCAGGCTCTGCTCACTGGAGACAGAAAACTTCAGCCCATGCAGTCTCAGCACATGTCCCTGCTCAATAACTTAGTCTGTGCTGACAGACCGCAAGCAATTCCAAAAAATATTGGGCTTGGGTTACCACCAGTCCACTGCAGCAGAAGACAGTTCTGAAAATCTTGTGACCTTTACTGAAATAGTTGTATATAATTTTTGAAAGAATCACTAGCATATTTTCTGTATCCAAGCCTAGGTTTTCCTAACTATAGTACAAATAATATTAGGTCACATACTAGCATGTCACCATAGTTTATCATATACTTTAATATGAAGACTAGAGGTACAGACTGGGGAACTATGTTATGGAAAGAATGTAGAACCCAATAATTAACAAACTGAGCAGCAGTCCCCAGTAACAGATTCATGGAAAGGGCCAGCTATGGTGAATTCAAGTTGTAGATACCAGGGAATATCGCAAGGAAGTAGAGGCGTCTATTTTGTTATTTTTATTCCCTATTGCATATTGCATACTTATACACTGAAAAGAGAACTACTCTTTCCATCTTTAACATAATTCAGTCATTGTGCCAGTGACAGAAAAGGTAGTAGGTACAAACTGGAACGCAAGAAGTTGCATCTGAATATGTGGAAAGCATTTTTTACTGTGAGCATGATGGAGCACTAGCACAGGTTGGCCAGAGAGGTTGGGATGTCTCCATTCTTGCAAACGTTCACGAGATGTTTGGACATTGTGCTGGACAGCATGGTCTAGGTGAGCTTGCAGGAGCAGGAAAGCTGAACAAGATGATCTCCATAGGTCCCTTATAATCTCAGCCTTGCTGTGATTCTGTGACTGCTTGTCAAAGAAACAAGAGCTACACAGAAAGAACAGAAGATCTTTCAGCAGGTGACTTGGAAATCTCACCCAAAAACTATTTGTGACATGGCTTGATTAGACCATACTATCTTCATGAAGAAGGAGT